>NC_090650.1:137982546-138145046 GCF_040937935.1 Hyperolius riggenbachi | reverse complement strand
TTTTTTTTATCATTCCCTCCTCACTTGTTCCATTGTATAGTACAGGCTTTCTCAACCAGAGTTCCCTGGAACCCCAGGGTTCCTTGAGTATTCTGCAAGGGTTCCTTGGCATTTACCCCCATCGTTGGGGGAAGTATGATAGAGAGCACACAATACTAGGGGGTATACTAGGAAGCACTAAATTGGGGGTCAGAATAATAATGAGCACATGAATAAAAAGCACTAGAATAAGAAGATATTATAATGAAGGGCACTGTAATAGGGGGTAATGATGTAGCCACACCAGTTTTTAAAGACCATGCCACCTGCAAAATAAACTCAAGGGTTCTTTGAGATCCAAAAATTACTTGCAGGGGTTCCTTGAGATCCTAAAAGTATTTGCAGGGTTCCTCCAGGGTAAAAAGGTTGAGAAAGGCTGGTATAGTACATACTGCTCAACAAAGTCAAGTGTATCACAAGTTTATGGTATAACAGGATTTCTGTCACTGATTTCATCACTATAAATTGTTAGGAGACAAAAAGTGATGTCTATTACCTTGGGAACATACTGTATATTTTTCGGACCATATGACGGTTTAAAGGACAAAACCAGGAACAAAAATACTAAGCCTGGTGTGTCCATTCAGCAGGGGCGTCTTATGGACCTTTTCCCCCAAACTGTCTTTATCTAAGCTCTAAGTCTGAGTACTCTTTTATCTGATTGGGACACGTCCTGAATACATTTTTGGATTGCGAAGACATTGTGCGGACCTCACTTACTTGATACTGTGTCCGGGCCGGGCAGCCCTTGTTCCAGCACTGTCTCCTTCCTGTGAGTGGAGCGGTATTTTTTCTTGTTTATCCTTTATCTAAGCTACTGTATCTCAGCTACACTAACTCCTGCTCTCTCCCCAACTACAGTAACCCCCATCTACAGTAATCCATCTCCACTGCCCGCCAGCTTTCCTTATCCCCACTGCCCCCAGCTAAATTAACCCCCACAACCCCTTAGCTACACTAATTCTCACTGCCCCTCCAGCTACTGTAACAAACCACCTACACTAATCTGGAGATGCTACACTGACCTGCTTGGATGTCAGTATAGGGAAAGTAATTGACATGACACAGATCGGAAGTGATGCCTGGCACCTCTACCTCACCTTAGGACTGTGCGGAAAGATTTGGTGGGCCAGGTGCCACGGTCACGATGTGTGGGTATGTACAGGAAGCGGCTGATCCAGAATACAGGGAGCCGCCAATGATCACCACCCACGCTTTGCCCCCCCCCCCCCCCCTCCATCCTCCTCCCGGTCAGATTCTCTAGCTGCTTACAGCAGACATCTTCTCTTGGGAGAGTAAGTTGGGTGATCTGCGGGTTCCAGAAGCCTGCTGATGCTATCCTCTTCTCCACATATGGCTTCCTAACTGATTCCCTCCATCCTCCTTCCCACCAGACTTCTCTGGCACCTTGTTGCGGACATCCTCTGTGCATGACCTTACTGCACACATGTGCTGGGGTCATGCTATGAGGACACTGGACACATTCCTCATGTTTAGGCCTTCTCTGGATTCCCAGCAACTCCCTCCATCTAGCCAGTCTCGCTCTCCAGGAACACAGAGTCCTCGCTGCGCAAAGTGCAGCTAGTGGCAAACCTACACTGGACCACCGGGCAAAGAGATTGATATTCCCACAGACACCATTCCTTAGCCAATCATTTTCCTTTACAGGGGACTTCCACCAATCAGGAGAGAATCAGTTGTACAGTGTGCCTGATACTGCTATTGGCACCGATACGCCTGTGGGTGGGACAAAGCTGCCGTTACCTAGCCAATAATGTTCCTTTACAGGCTTTGTACTTCTGAGCAACATGTAACAATCATAACTACCAATGTCCCCAGAATATATGCTGCTGTATGGATTGCGATGTAAGGGAGGGGACACCTGGTGATTGGCCAAATTGTAGTATTTGGACCATAAGATGCAGTGACTTTTTCCCCCTACTTTTAGGGAAGAAAAATGGGTCTTATTGTCCGAAAAATATGATAATTGGTTTCTAAGCACTGGGGTAAGCTGTTGCCAGTAGATTGAGTCACCACATGTGTCAGAATTGTGTTAACCAGCCATGGGCTCCACCTTCTTCAAAGTTTTAGTTAGTAATAGGTCCATGCTTATTGTCTGATCACTTGGTCCTGCAAATACTATTGATATGTATTCCGTCTAATGATCTGATTTTGATCCTGTTTCTATACTGCAGTTTATGGTTGTGTTTCTACTTGCCATAGTTAGTTTAGTATTCTTTGCTGTGTCTTTTTCTTTGCACACTATGCCTGCTTTTTTGCCTTACTATGCTTACACTGCACGTATATCTATAAATTGCATTCCTCATTAAATAAACATTATTTGATTCTTATGTTGGTGTCTCTCCTATAGTACACACTGCAAAAAATGTTTACCAGCTCCACTCACTGCCAGTTAGACTCAAAACAACCAGTTTAGCCAAGGCAGAGGCATAACTAGAAATCACTCGGAATGCCCCCCCATTATGAGACCTACTTAAAGAGGAACCCCAGTGAAAATAATGTAATAAAAAACTGCTTCATTTTTACAATAATTTTGTATAAATGATTTATTCAGTGTTTTCCCATTGTTAAATATTTTAAATCCCTGATTTACATTCTGACATTTATCACATGGTGACATTTTTACTGTTGGCAGGTGATGTAGCTGCTGCATGCTTTTTTGGCAGTTGGAAACCGCTGTAAACTGCTATTTCCCACAATGCAACGAGGTTCACAGACAGGAAACTGCCAGGAGTGCCACGGTCCTCAGTTTCTTGTGGGAGGGGTTTCACCACAATATCAGTCATACAGCGCCCCCTGATGGTCTGTTTGTGAAAAGGAATAGATTTCTGATGCAAAAGGGGGTATCAGCTACTGATTGGGATGAAGTTGAATTCTTGGTCGGGATTTCTCTTTAACTCACTGCCTCATTTGGACTGTCAGACCCCCCACTGCTTCAGGTGCTAGTCTACTTGAGGGAACACAGCATAGACCAGTGGCTGCTTCCTGCTTGATTCAAAATGGTCAGAACCATTGATGTGTAAGAAATTAGGGACCCAGTGGGAAACGCAAACACTAAAATTGCACACCTGGAATAACACCAGGTGTTGATGGGGTGTTTGCTGGGTCCCCTACTTCTTACAAATTAGTGGTCGCAACTAGATTACTGTGGGTAGGAAGCGGCTGTCGGTCCCCTCAAGTAGACTAGGGCCCTTCTCCTACTCTTCAGGCATTCATGGTGAGGTAGGCTGCAAAAACTCACACTCGCACGCACTCGCACACACACACTCACTCCCCCCCCTCTCTCTCTCGCTCTCTCCCCCCCCCCCCCCTCTTTCTCGCTCTCTCCCCCCCCCCTCCCCCACCCACACACACACTGGAAGGAGGTCCATCCACAGCATTCTAACCCTGGTCTAGCAACAGTCGAGGTGGTGTGATTGTAACAGGCTCATATGGTTATCCTACCCCTGTGAGTAATGGCAGCTCGTTTGAATGTCCAATTTTCAGGGAGCTGAGCCTGGGAAGGAAAAGGATTCAAGTGCAGCTGTTAGGGCTCAGCCACATGTGATAAGGCTCTAAGGAAAGTACAACCAGAGATTTAAATTTTGTGTGTCTGCTTCTTTTCTTTTTTTGTTTTTTTCCTTCTTAAAGGAAACCTTAATTGAGGGGGATATGAATGTTTCCATTTAAACAATACCAGTTGCCTGGCAGTCCTGCTGATCTCTTTGGCTGCAGTGGTGGCTGAATCACACACCTGAAACGAGCATGCAGCTAATCCAGTCTGACTTCAGTCAGAGCATCTGCTTTCTTGTTCAGGGGCTGTAGCTAAACGTATTAGACACAGGATCAGCAGAACTGGTATTATTTTAAAAGGAAAAATCCATATCCTTCTCAGTTTAGGTTCCCTTTAAGGCTCAAACACGCTTGTCTAAAGTCGGCTGAGGTGGCCGAGAACGACAGACTCAGCTGATTATCAAGCATGTGCACAACAACCCACAAGCGATTCGCCTCCATGGGTAGGCTGATTTACTCACCCATGGGACAGCTATTGTCTACACTGCTCCCACGCCAACCTGTGATGTCACGCATGCACAGTTCCATGATCCCTCTGCCGCCCCCAACACACACCCAGCTGACATGAGTCTGTACAAGCCAGCCCAGCAATGTCACCCAAGGGGGATTGGGTACCGATCTCCAATGAGCGACATCAGTTGTAAGTATGTACGGCAGAAGACACTACCCCTACTAGGTGCAAGTGTCTGGGGTAAAGTGCAAGATGCATGTAACCTCATACATGCAATGCCAGTGGCTCATTCCATCCATTATATTCAATAAAGGGAGGCAATTTTATGTGATTGTTTGCATATCCTATTGCATGTTGCCAAGCTGGTCTCATAACCTGATTTTAAGAACTTAAAGAGGTACTCCAGCCTAAACAAACATACTGTCATTAAGTTACATTAGTTATGTTAATTAAATAGATGATATAATCTCTTACCCACACTGTTTTAAAAGAACAGGCAAATGTTTGATTTCATGATGGCAGCCATCTTTTTGGTTGAAAGGAGGTGACAGGGAGCATGAGACACAGTTCCAACTGTCCTGTGTCCTGAGCACCTCTCCCAGTTGCTAGGCAACGTGAACAACAACATAGGAAATCCCATTATGATCTGCACAGCATCAGGAAAAAAAAGCCCGGGCTTTTTTTCTTTGAAGGGTGGAGCTTAACTAAAAATGCTGCTAATAATAATTCCTTTTTTTTTGTATAGCGCTTTTCTCCTGTCGGACTCAAAGCGCTTGTGAGGCAGCCACTAGAGCGCACTCAGTAGGCAATAGCAGTGTTAGGGAGTCTTGCCCAAAGAACTCCTTACTAAATAGGTGCTGGCTTACTGAACAGGCGGAGCCGAGATTCGAACCCTGGTCTCCTGTGTCAGAGGCAGAGCCTTTAACCATAACACTTTCCAGCCACAAAAATGATGCTTTGGTAAGAAAAACAAAGTTCTGATGCTGTGAAACTGTTAAAGAAACACCAAGCCTTTTCAGTTCTGCTGAGTAGATTTTTAGTCCGGAGGTTCACTTTCATAAAAGTTTTATAGCAATAAATTTAGAATCCGAATGATACCATGCATCAGTGACAGTTTGACTCCCAAGTCTGTGAGTATTGTGTAAACAAGGAGTCTTCTCTCAGCTAACAACCTCCCACCGCATTTAGATGTTATGTTTCACTTAAGGCATCTTAATGACATGTATTTATGCTTGAAAAAAATCCATGTATCCCCTTTTGATGTTGCATGTGTATAGCTGTCTGTTCCATCAGCTTGCAACCAAACAGGATTGAAGCCCGACGAAGGCTTTACAGCCAAAAGCTTGCTTATTCTTATTCTTTTAAGTTGGCCAATAAATGGAATCATCCTGATTCTAAATTTCTTGATTTTACTTATGGCTAACACGGTATAATTGCTTTGCGATTCTCGTTCTGTTGAATCAAATTGCATTCGCCACCAAACCCTTGCATGCAAGCAAGTTTGCGATATATGCAAATCGTAAGTACTGCAGTGAAAATGAATAGATTTGTCATCGTGCTGAAAAGTTCCTCAAAGGCGCTTGAGTGTGAACAAGTCCTAAAGAGGAGACCGTTATTGTTTGTATTTCTGTGCAAACCCTTTAATAATTGTTTCACTAAGAGCTGGTGCACACCAAGAGCACTTCTGAGCGATTTTAAAATCGCTAACGCTTCCAAAAGCGCTTGGCAAATGTGTTTGAATGGGCTTGTTCACACCATAGTGATGTCATTTTTTGTGGGTCCTGCAGCATTTTGGAGTCGATTACGCCTCAATCTAAAGTATAGGAAAAGTGGAAAATCGCTCTAAAAAGAAGTGAACAGAGAGATTTTTCAAAGCGTTTTTTGCCCAAAGCTGTTCACCTCCAGGTCAAAGTTTACATGAGCGACAAAATCACTACAACCAAATGCTACAAAATCTCTAAGCATACATAGGAAATCGCTAGGCACATGCCCAGAATGGCTACTGCTAGTTGCTACAAAAATCGCTAAGCATTTGCGATTATGCCTAGTGATTATTGGTGTGCACTAGGCCTTATTTAGTACACAACATTAGTTCGACCGCTTTTATTACAGTTTTGGTATTCTCGAACTTGTGTCAATAAAAACTCTTTGTAAAAAAGACGAGACCGTGATCATTAGCACAGATACTGAAAAATGAAACTTGCAGACTCCGTGGCATTTGGTTAGGACTTGGCGATAATGTATGTTGGCACGTGAGAGTAGTGCTTTACGGTAAGAGGCTCTAGTAGTATTGCCTGTAGGCAGTGGCGCAACTACAATTCATGCCTCGCCCCCCAACAAAAATACTTTGAAGTTCCCCAATGTTGCTTTGCCCCTCAAGTTATGCCTCTGCCTGTAGTAATGCCCCAGCTTTTAATCATGAAAATGCTGGATTTGTATGATCTATACTTGTCCCAGGGAGAGACTCCTAGTTTTATGGCCAGGTGACCAGCTGATGACTAGTCACAAAAGCAGCCTTTTTAGGGAAAAGTAAACGTGGCAGTCCCCATAACCCTCTATAGACAGAGTACTTTACTTTAGGCTGTTGGTACAAAGGCATTTTATCTGTGTATTTTGCAGTCCATTTTGTTTTATAGCCATTCATTCTGAACAGACTAATGTAGACTGTTGTTAGTTTTGCATGTGGTTCTTTAATTATTTACAGTTTTAGAATAGAGTTAAAATAGCCAAATAATGCTGGTAGATTGTTTGCCAATAGCAATAATTCTGCACTGAGCAGTTTCATATCCTTTGCCAAACACAATGTGACCCATTACCTTTGGCTTTATCCCAGCAGCGCTATATTTTGCCGCAAGTACTTCTCTTCACAGTTAAAATTAAATGTTGGCTGCAGAAAAACAAGCTTGTTAATGCCATTTTTTTCTCTTGTGCCAACATGTAATACTTTAAAAGTATTCATTAAAAAAAGTTTGTCCTTGCTTAATTTTAGTTAAAAAAAATGGCAACAGAGGCCTCAATTCACAGAGCTTTATCAAACCATTTATCAAACGTTTAATAATTTTCCTCATGGGTAAAATCTAATTTTGAATTCACTAAGGTGTTATAGATTTATTGATCATTTCATCGATAAAACATTCGATAAATCTATAACACCTTAGTGAATTCAAAATTAGATTTTACCCATGAGGAAAATTATCAAACGTTTGATAAACTGTTTGATATAGCTCCGTGAATTAAGGCCTTTAAGTTGCATTTTTTTCTGGTATAGATTTTTCTCCCACCTATCAGCATTTTCTTTAAGGCTAAGTTCACAGTGGGACGTTAAAGTCGCGCGTTAAAACAGCATTTAACGCAGAATAACTCACTGCAATGAAAAATCAATGCCCTGTTCACAGTGCACACGTTGCGTTGGTGTCTAACGCTGCACGTTAAGTAAAAGTACTGCATGCAGTGCGTTATACACATTATTAGCTGCGTTGGACTGTTTGCACATGCTCAGTAATGACTTGGAAGCATACTTTTCATTGCCTGTATTTTTTAATGTATCTGCTGTATGCGACGGTAACGCTGCATTGCACTTTTTGGGCGCGTTGCGTTGTAAGCTTGCGGTGCGACTTTAACGTGGCATCAAAACGCAACGTCCACTGTGAATCTAGCCTAAAACATGCTAACGAAAATGCATTCACAATCTAACTGCTCTTGCAGTCTTTTCTGGCCTAACAACTTAGTAACTGCTTGTTCCCAGTAAACTTGTTGCTGTGTGTGTTTCACAGTGTGTATGGAGTGCAGTACACAAGACCATCAGTATTGTATGCACACTGCTGCCTGTATCCCTCACGTCCTTAAGTACTGTGCCTGTTTATACTATACGTCAGTGATGCTCATCCAGATTCCAGATACCTGAACTATCCAGATATCCGAACTTTTTTCTGGTATCCAAACCCAGATAAGGATTCCAGCTACCTGGATAAATCCGGAATGCACTATCCGAGCTAACTCAGATACCTATTAGGTATCTGGAAATCAGTCCAGATACCTAGTTCGGGTACCCGGATCCGGGCCTGCTGTGTGCACAGGCTAGGCCTGCTGCCAGCCTTAGCTACAGTATAGCTTGTAGGTTATTAGGGATCAGATTACTTTACTACTACTACTAGTCTTATATTGTGTTAGTTGTTAGAGAGAGTACTACTACTGTGTTAGCTTTATTTACTACAGATAGTTACTGCAGTGCTGCTGTTAGAGTCAGTCAATGTGTGACAGATAGACAGTTAGGCCTGGTGCACACCAAAAACCGCTAGCAGATCCGCAAAATGCTAGCAGATTTTGAAATGCTTTTTCTTCTTTTTCTGTAGCATTTCAGCTAGCATTTTGTGGATTTGTGAAGCGTTTTTGGGTGTAGTAGATTTCATGTATTGTTACAGTAAAGCTGTTACTGAACAGCTAGTGTAACAAAAAACGCCTGGCAAACCGCTCTGAAGTGCCGTTTTTCAGAGCGGTTTGCGTTTTTCCTATACTTAACATTGAGGCAGAAACGCATCCGCAATCCAAAATCTGCAGCAGCCCGGGAGTATGCGTTTCTGCAAAACGCCTCCCGCTCTGGTGTGCACCAGCCCATTGAAATACATTACCCTAGCGGATCTGCACCCGCAAGCGGATCGCAAACCGCAGCAGAACCGCTCTGGTGTGCACTAGGCCTTAGTGTGTGCTCCTGTCAGTTGAATTTCTTCTAGTACTACTACAACTATTCTACTACTACCAGTTATATATAGTTAATTTGTATTGAGTTCGCTTACTTTAATTGAGTAACCAAGCAGCTCAGGGTGACCCAAACTACTAGGAATGTATAGGGGGATAAAAGGAACCAAAAAGCCCTCCTACTAAAAAAGCAAAGCTTGGTGTAATTGCCTTCTTAAAACAGAAGGAAATTTGCAATAATTCAGTTATAAGTGAACATTTGTGGTTACCCACAATGCCCTACTGAATATGCAAATTATCCCTTTTCGCCCTTGTTAAGCCAAGCAAGCATCCAGAACCGCTGGTATATAGCAAACCTACTTTAATTGCAGTGCTGTTACAGTGTGACAGATAGACAGACAGTGTGTCAGTGTGTGCTACTCTGCTGTCACTCCATTAGTTGAAGTTCTACTACTGCTACTACAGTATCTACTAGTACTACTGATTTCAATAAAGTACAAGTACCCCACTTCATTTGGGCACATATAAAGTTGTACTGTGTGTGCTGGCACTGGTAGCCGGGGGAGGGGCAGCATGAAAAGTAAGGGCAAGAGGAGAGGAAGCAGCATTGCCGCCACCGTCGGCAGTTCTGCCGCATCAGTGTCCATTTCACCGCTAGCCACTGGACGTGGACGCACTGGATGCCCAGCTGTTAGGGGGAGTCGCATTGCAGAGGTGCAGTAGCGTGTAGCGGCCATTTTCCAGCAGGGTCGTCGGCGCACATTTGAGGAGAAAGTGATGGAGCTGATGGTGGATGAGCAGGCCACCACCAGCTCTACAACAGAGATCTCTACCCACCACACAGAACAAATCTTCTGCTGCCAGTCTGCCACTGTCACTTTATGCCACTGCAATAGCTGTATTTTGTTGAAAAAAAAAACCTGTTTAATTTTTTTGAGATGTTTGGGCTGAAAACTGTGATGTCCCAGTCATGCATTGGACACAACGTGGGCTGCACGACCGCTGTCTGGAACCTCCTGATGTTAATTTACAGCCATTTCGGTTCGTATCCAGATATCTGGATTTATCCAGATTTTTTTACTATCTGGATCTGGAACAACCCAGATATCAAAAACAGGTATCCGAGCACCACTACTATACGTGTCCTTATTCTTGTATATCTTCCTTAAGTCTGGAGTTTTTGTTATTCTCCAAGTAGCTATTCTATAGAACTCCTATTCTTCCCACCTCATGCAATCTCACCCCCCACAGATGGCTATCTCACTGTCAACTGTACAATCATAAGCCAAACCACGCAGGCCCGCTGCCTGGGTGTTACCCTGACCTCAGCTCTCTCCTTCACCCTTCACATCCAAACCATTACTAGGGACTGCAATTTCCATTTATGCAACATCTCCAAGAACCGCCCCTTACTAACCCCAGGCACTGCCAAACTCCTTGTCAATGCCTTCATCATCTTCCGACTGGACTACTGTAACACCCTCCTGTCAGGCCTCCCTCTGAACCACATCACCCTCCTACAATCCATCATGAATACAGCAGCCAGACTAATTCACTTCTCCCACCGCTCTGTCTCAATGACAATCCCTCCACTCGCTCCTGATCAGCTTCAGAATCCGGTTCAAGATACTATGTCTGGCCTACAAATATAGAAACAAGTCCTGCCCAACCTACATCTCTGACCTGGTCAGCAGATAAACACCTGGCTGCCCACTTTGCTCAACCAACAACCTCCTCCTTACCTCTCCTCGCATCTCTCATTCCCATGCGCGACTGCAGGACTTTGCTAGAGTCACCCCCATCCTGTAGAACTCTCGCCCACTGGCCATCAGGCCTGCCCTCTCCTTCAACATTTTCAAGCAAGCCCTCCAAACTCACCTCTTTAAGAAGGCTTTACCCCACTTCGCCGATGCTCTAACTCTCTCTGCCAAGAATTATTCATTGCAGCTCCCCCCCCTTCCCAAATCATGTCACCACCCCTCCCTTTAGATTGTAAGCCTTTGGCAGGGCCATCCCTCCTTGTGTATCCTACTGGATCGTGCACTCTGCCATCAGAATAGTGTGAAGTTGTTTTATTAGGACTGCTACTCCAGTGTATATGCTGGCATTGTGTATCTCTTACTTTTCTGTCACCCCTATTATCATTGCCTGTAATCTTATTTATTGTCCAGCGCTGCTTAATATGTTGACACTATATAAATCCAATAAATATGTTCTATTCCTGATCCACCCATGCATTTGTGAGATTGTCTGCAAAATGTACACTTTCGACAGCCAACTGATATGTCAAAATTAAATTCCAGTTTTTTTTTTCCTAACCCCGATGCATAGATGGAAGGTTACTGTTCATGATTCTATTACTGCCAGTGCTCTGTTGTCACTTCTCATGATGATATTCTCTGGAGAAAAACAAGTGGATTATGGTGGACACATCTGGGCCTTTCCGATCCTGCACAAAGTAGAAATTGTGTGACCGAGGCATTTATGTTGAAAATAAGAGGTGATTAGTGCTGTATAACAAAAGGTTTCCCTACTGGATTGTATTTAAAAAAAAAAAAAAATAGAAAAGTTTGCTGCAGTTCAGCCTTTGAGCCTGTCATACATTTAGCATGATCAGTGCCGTAAAGCAGCATTAATCCCTCCTGTAGAGTACATAGTTGTCAGTAAAAGCCCAAAGGAGGTTCTAATCCTTTTCCACACTATTTATGACTGAAGAAACACTTTTGTAGAGCTTAGCTTTAAAAACCTCCAGTCTTTTCTTATCTTCTAATGATATTTTAGCTATGTTCTTCTGCCCCTCCGGACATAATGTCAGGGCTGTGGAGTCCGAGTTGAAGTAGGAGTCATTTTTGGGTACCTGGAGTCAGTGTCAGTGGTTTCATAAACAGGAGTTGGAGTTGAATGATGGTTGTACCCACACCATAGCAATTATAGGTACCTATAATTAGTCTTTGGTTTCATAAACTGAGGAGTCGGATAATTTTTGTACTGACTCCACAGCCCTGCATAATATTAACTCCACTAGTACATAAAAATAATTTCTTGCACTTGATTTGATTTGCGCAATGCAACCCTCTGTGTGCTGAAGACAAGCAAAAAAGCTACATGTATAATATTCCTTCAAAGGTAATCTGTCCCTAATCTTTAACCCAATGCAAATGCTAGGAATACACTATTAAAGGTATGGCTGGCTGGAAAAAAAAGTATTTCCTGTTAATCAAATTTGATAAGGAATATCAAGCCTTTAACCCACTCTTTGTTTAAAGGAGGCCATACACTTATTTTTTCTCCTTTGATTTGATGCATTGATTCGATTCAATATCTGTGGGATATTGTGAAGAGAAAGTTGAGAGATGCAAGACCCAACACTCTGGATGAGCTTAAGGCCGCTATTGAAGCATCCTGGGCCTCCATAACACCTGAGCAGTGCCACAGGCTGATTGCCTCCATGCCACGCCGCATTGAAGCAGTCATTTCTGCAAAAGGATTCCCGACCAAGTATTGAATGCATAACTGAACATAATTATTTCAAGGTTGACTTTTTTTGTTTTAAAAACACTTTTCTTTTATTGGTCGGATGAAATATGCTAATTTTTTGAGATAGGAATTTTGGGTTTTCATGAGCTGTATGCCAAAATCATCAATATTAAAACAATAAAAGGCTTGAACTACTTCAGTTGTGTGTATTTGAATCTAAAATATATGAAAGTCTAATGTTTATCAGTACATTACAGAAAATGAACTTTATCACAATATGCTAATTTTTTTAGAAGATCCTGTAGATTCTGTGGGAACAAGTAAAAAAAAAATCTTTAAATTGGACTTGTAGTTTTTGAGAAAATGGATTTAAAAAGGAAAAAATGGCTTTGTTTATAAGCAGGTACAGGGGGCAGAGGTGACGCAAAGGGGGGACACTGGAGGCACAGAGGGGGTACAGAGGACAGAGATGGCACAGCGTTCCGACTCAAGAGCAGATTCAGTTTTAAGAACAGACCTGCAGTCCCTATCTCATTTGTTAAGCGGGGACTACCTGTATTTCGAATATTACCGAACAAACTCCTAATAACGGTATTTCTTTCAAAAATAAAAAACTAAAAATGCACTATTCCAAATTATTACGCACAACATCAAAACATTAAATAGGTTGTAAAGACCTGAAAATGGTCACTTGTTGAATTTGCAGCATTAGGTCATATTTACTGGAATAAAAATCCATTTAAATAAAAAACATTCTTACCAGGTCAAGTTACATATGAGCATAGGACCCCTTATTCCGATAGTCGCTTTACAATTCTTGCATCCATTGAATTAGTGAGTGTTTAGAGAGTTTCTGCTTGAATTTCTTTGCAGGATGCCAGAATAGTCTCCCAGAGCTGCGGTTTGGATTTAAACTGCCTCCTACCCTCATAGATCTTTTGCTTGAGGTTACTCCAAAGGTTCTTAATAGAATATCAGGGGAGGATGGGGGCCACAGCATGAGTTTCTCTCCTTTTTTATGCCAAAAGCGGTCAATGACGCAAAGGTAATCCTTGTAGCATGAGATGGTACATTGTCATGCATGAAGATAGATTTTATCAAATACGTTTCTTTTGTACCATGGAAGAAAGTGGTCAGTCAGAAACTCCACATACTTTTCATAGGTCATTTTGACAACTTCAGGGACCCTAAAGGGTCTGAACAGCTCTCTCCCCATGATTCCAGCCCAAAACATTACTTCGCTAACTAATTGCATTGCAGCCTTGTTGGGATGTGGTGGCTGTTAACGAACCATTCACCACTCCATCCATCTGGACCATGAAGAGTTGCATGGCACTTATCAGTAAAAATGAGTCTTCTTGTAGTTCTGGGCCCACTGCAGCTGTTTCTGCTTGTGAGCTTAGGTTAGGGGTGGTTGAATCCAGAGGATTTCAGGCTTATGCACTGAAATCCTCTGAAGAATCCTGCACTTGGATGTTCACGGGACTTCGGAGGCACCAGCAGCTTCAAATATGTGTTTGCTGTGATTTAGACAAGACAAGACAAATAGCATTTATATCGCGCTTTTCTCCTGGCGGATTCAAAGTGCCAGAGCTGCAGCCACTAGGACGCGCTCTATAGGCAGTAGCAGTGTTAGGGAGACTTGCCTAAGGTCTCCTACTGAATAGGTGCTGGCTTACTGAACAGGCAGAGCCGAGATTCGAACCCTGGTCTCCTGTGTCAGAGGCAGAGCCCTTAACCATTACACCATCCAGCTACGCGGGACAGTTTTAGCAGCTGATCTCTTAACCACTTGAGGACCCAGCCTTTACCCCCCCTTAAGGACCAGCGCTTTTTTTATGATCTGTGCTGGATGGCCTCTGCAGCCCCCAGCACAGATCAGGTTGCAGGCAGAGCGATCAGATCACCCCCCTTTTTTCCCCACTAGGGGGATGATGTGCAAGGGGGGTCTGATCACTCCTGCCTGCCCGGGTGTTGCGGGGGGGGGGGGGGGGGGGGCACCTCAAGAATTCCCCCCCCCCCCTCCCTCTCACCCCTGGTGATCTGGGCTGCACAGGACGCTATCCGTCCTGTGCAGCCAGTGACAGGCTGTCCTCTGTCACATGGCGGCGATCTACGGCCGCTGATTGGCCGGGGATCGCCGATCTGCCTTACGACGCTGCTGTAGCAGCAGCGCCATTCAATGTAAACTAAGGAGACAAACGTCTCCTGCGTTTACATTTAGTCTGCGAGCCGCGATCATCGGCTCGCAGGCTATTCACGTAGACCTGCTCCGTGATCTAACAGGAAACGGCCGCTCGCGCGAGCGGCCTTTCCTGATTAATTAGGGAGGCACCTGGCTACCACTTTGCCGCTGCACGGTATGAGCGTGCGGCCGGCAAGTGGTTAATGTGATGTATTTGTTTGGCAGAACCCTTCCTCATTTTGCTTATATCTGCACAAGCTCGTGTGTGTGCTCTGTGTTGACCACAAATCTTTTTAACAGTACGATGATCATGCTTAAAGAGTAACTGTTAGGCATGAAATACACAATAAGTTCTGTATTGCAGGCTGATCTATTAGTAGAATGGATGCTAACCAGGCAATTCAAAAGTTTAAAATCATTCTTAGATGAAAAAAGTTATCACTTTTGCACCATACATGTATCAATCATCAGATACAATCCCCTTTGTGGGTACAGACTTGCCAGATCCTGTGGTCTTTCAGACCAAGTCTCGCATTCGGGGGTGTGGGCCCTCCCATCGCCTCCACCGGCGGTAGTGCACAGGCGGTGGGAGGGGGGGGAAGGGATCTAGCTGGAGGACATAAGATGGCCCCTGCCAGCAACAGGAGTCTTCTAATTTACTATATAAAAATCACAGAAATCAAAACGTGGACACCACAATACATCTGTTATGTAAGTAGAGCAAGTATTTACCTACTTACATGTGTTTTTTTTTTTTTGGGGGGGGGGGGGGGGGGATTTTATAGCTAATAGTTTCTCTTTAAAGGACTCACGAGGCGAAATTCTAAAAAAAAAGTTAAATACCTGCATGAAATTTGAATGCACGGAGGATGCCTCCGCTCCCTCTGTGCCGGTCCGCCGGGTCTCCGCTGCTCAATGTTCCCCCGGGCTGGCTCCTGTGCCTACAGTCCGGTTCGGGCTCTCCTGCCTCCAAGCGGATGACGTCCTCCGTGCATTAAAATTTCATGCAGGTATTTAACTTTTTTTTTTTTTTTTGTATTTCGCCTCGTGAGTCCTTTAAGTCTTTGTGAAATATAAAGGATTTCACACCTTGTCCAAGGTATTAAACTATTTCACACTTTTCAACAGCAGAGAGATCATTTTTCTTTCTCATATTGTTTGAAAAAGGTGGTGTGCTTAACTGCTGCCGCCAATGCTCCACAAATACAATTTTTTTTTTCTCCCAATATAGGCACCTTTTATTAACGTTGGCCATAGTAGAAATTTGGGCACCAGGGTGTCCCCGATGCTTGCAATTTATATGGATGCCTGCAGCTCACAAATTTCACACTATTGCTGATATTTATAAAGTTCCCTATGGCAGAGCCCGAGTTCCTGCCTCTGGCAGGTGCCTATATTTCTTATGGCCCATACTCACGGGCGAGAAATGTGGCCTGTCGCCAGCACACGTGAGCGTGTGGGCGACAGGCCGGCGACAGCTTCTCGCCAGGTCCCTCCGCGTACACACGCGGAAGAGGGACCAGCGGCAAGGCGGAAGCTGTCGCTGACGTTCCTCCTTCCCCCGCCGGAAGCTCCATGTACCTACATGGAGGTTGCTGTCGCTAGTCCGCGTACTCACGCGGACTAGCGACAGTTGCGGCGGGGGGGCAGCGGCGACTGTCGCCATGCGATTGAAAGTTTCAATCGCATGGCGACATGAGCGGCGGGCGACAGTTCGGGGTGCGCGCGTGTGCGACGGCCCATACTCACGGGCGACCTGTCGCCGCAACACGCGCACGCCGCGTGTTGAGGCGACAAAAGTCCCTCGTGAGTATGGGCCATAACTTCTCTCTAGCATCACCTGCCAAAACACTTGCCAATTTTATTTTCAGCCAGGAATTTCTGACAGTGTGTTCCAGTCTGGTCTACTGCCTCTTCTGCCTACAGCTTACCACTAACCCCTAAACACATTGCTGTTTTGTTGGAGAGTTCACCTTTGTGAAACACAAAAAAGTCTCCTTCCAATACCACCATGTACATTTTTTTTTTGTTTTTTTGTCTAGAATTTGCAATTACTTTTATTGTTTAATGTAACGTGTGCTTATCTAGTGAATTGTCTTGTAAATAAAGTGAAGATGCTAAGCTACCAGTGTGAGTTATTTTGTGCTAAGGCAGGGATGATATCACTGCAGATTGGTGCCCCTAGGTCCATACACTCGGCATACATTTATCTGTAGTTGTGAGGCAGCGACAGACAGACAAGAGACAACAGCGTATTTATGGCAGCGACAGTTCGAGTTTGCGACAGTTGTACACACGTGACAACAGAAAGAGTGGAGACACAACAGAAGCTGTCTGTCACAGACTACGTATAGTAGTAAAAGTAGTACAGAGGCGCCAACAGGGTAAAAACAATATTTCTTTAAAATGGATAAAATAAAGTAGGTAGCGGTGGACTTACCCCTCCAAAACAGACACAAAAACTTGCTGTTTTAAGCAAAAATCAGTTTATTTACATACTCCGAACAAGGTGCAACGTGTTTCGCGGGGTATATCCCACTTCCTCAGGCAATAAATAGGAGCATATAACCAATGTGGTCCGGTACATAGCCTAGCGCCGAGGCGCTAGGCTATGTACCGGACCGCATTGGTTATATGCTCCTATTTATTGCCTGAGGAAGTGGGATATACCCGCGAAACGCGTTGCACCTTGTTCGGAGTATGTAAATAAACTGATTTTTGCTTAAAACAGCAAGTTTTTGTGTCTGTTTTGGATGGGTAAGTCCACCGCTACCTACTTCATTTTATCCATTTTAAAGTAATATTGTTTTTACCCTGTTGGCGCCTCTGTACTACTTTTGCAGTTGTTTCCACCCCTGGTGGAGGGGAATTCTTCCTTTTTCCCAATCTACAGAGAGCGACTTCTTAATCCTGAGAGGGGACAGGTCTAATCTCCTCACCTGCCTTCATAGTGGTTACCTGGACGGTAACCCTTGTTTGTGAGTATAACCTACCTATACTTACCTTCCATACCCAATATACAGTACATACTACACTATACTGGGCTCTCGGCGTCTTCCCTTATATTTTAACGTATAGTAGTAGTACTATGTATGTCCAATACTGCTGCGCTTGTACTCCTGCAGTGTCCTCTGTACAGGTGATTCAAACTTTATATGTCTAATACTGCTGTGCTTGTACTATGTAGTACTATGGTAGCAACTCTGCTGTCTGTAGAAGACTTTTGTACACACGACAGGACACCAACAGAGTAAGCGACGGTTAGTGAGACAAAACTCAAGAGTTTCAACTGGTGAATCGCTCAAACATGGCTGTGTCTGCTCACAGTCTTTGTCGCTTGCCGTGTCCACACGAACAAACCGTCGCTCTACATGTGTCTCTACAGACATTTGTACGCCGTGTGTATGGGCCTTAAGACTCAAGAATTTATGTCCAGTCTTGTCTCCTCTCATGTACTTGCCCTTTGTGTAAAATGACAAAAGTGGTGTGATCTGTATGTATGCCCACTGATAATGGAGAGCCAGGAGGTCCAATGGAGGTCCTACTATGACCTCCTGAAACGTCAGCCTTACATGCCTGCTTGCTTTATTTTAGTGACTTATTAAGTAGCAAACCTATGCTATATGGCAGCCAGAGAACTAGCAACCTCTGAAGGCCATGTATCTTAGATATTTATTGTGAAAGGAACCTTTAATTTCTGTTCTGGGATACCCTCAGGAAATGTATAAAGTTCTTATGGATCTTATTTGAGAGTAGTAGTAAGAAGTTGATGCATTACCAACCACTGCACAAGTGCAAATGGTCACTAGGGGATTAAAGTTGCCCGATGTCCCTGCCTTTGGCTGTGTTATAGAATGCCTTTACTGTGAACAAGCTGTAGATAAATCTATTCATGTTGTTATATCTAGCAGCACAGGCACGTACATTCATTGCAATCCCATATCAGTGGTCACATACTGCAGACAATTAGATGGCAACAGCTGAAGTAGACCTGGCATACAGTAAATATGTAGCAGCTGTTATAAGGCCTAGCAGACAGCTATCCAGCATTAACAGGTGCAAGGGACATATATGCACAGTCCTAATCAAGTACTAGTGACCTGGGCAAAGTACAGTATAAGCTAAATTTCTTAACCTTTTTTTCTCCTGAAGTATAGAAATCATCATTTGTTAAAATTCCTAATGTTTAATGTGTATTAAAGTACATTCTCCACAGTGAATAAATTGAGGTTCTTGAAAGATTTCTAAGAGAGGTCTAAAATTGTTTTACTGTAACGTACACAAGCTCAGTTACTATATTCTGTAACCATCTATAGTGATAGTTAGTTGTGTGTGACTGTTCAGGAAAGATCATTGTACCGACTAATCATGGTTGTTGATCTGCTTTGCTCTGTGGAGAGGGGATGGAGGAGCAGGAGGCTCCCCATTGTAGGATCTTCACGCACACAATGTGCAGATCACTCACAGCCTTGTCAGTAGTGGAACGCCTGTACTCTCAGTAGATTTTCACATCATTGTTCTGAATGATTGCCTCAGTTGATGAAAACAGCATGTGTATGTAGTTTTTTTTACCCCTATATGACTGCAGATGTCAGTGGTGCAGCTAAAATCTAATTGTATAGCTAGTAATGGAGAGGTTTGCAGACCAACTGTGTTGCAGTATGATTATATGATTATACTGCTTTGTCAAGACAAAAACAAAAAAGCCCATCCCGCTGACTGTCAAAGGAGAAAAAGGGCTCCACACCTCTGATGAGGCTCACAAATTCATGCGCCAAACCGCTGTAAGTCCCGTTCAAGGGTGGGATGTGATATACGTGTACTGCTACTGATGTGTGGGTCCTACCCCCCCCCCCCCCCACAGTGCTCTGGAAAATCACTGGGCTGTGACCTGAACTGAGCATGCATGAGTTCTGAACCATGCATGCCCCTGGAAAGAAAGCACTTGCGCACATCATCTTTCTTTTGTGCACGAGCGCTTGATCACTTTCCTTTACTGGGCATGAGCGGTTTAAACTCACCCATACCCAGTCCAAATCTGCTCATGCATGGCCATGGGCGTTTCCTGAAGAGTATTTGACTGAAGGGCTAGTTGAAAAATAAGAATCGGGGACGGGAGGGATCGTGAAGACAATGAGAAGCAGGAACGGTTTCCAGATTATTTTAATCCATCATGTGTTTAATTTGAAATGTATATTTCGCTTCAGGTGTACTTTAAGGGCTCTTTCACATCAGCAACGCGAACAGGAGCGTTCTCCTGCACGCGTTGTCTGCCTGCGGCGTGTCATCGGTTATCTGCGGTGCGACGCAATCAGCGGCGGTAGCTGGTAATTAAACCGCAACGCATCGAAACGCAGCGTCGAGTGTGAAAGGTAAAATGAAAGTCTATGGACTTTCATCTTACCTTGGTTAACGCAAACGGCTGCCGTTTGCGTTAACGCAAAAAGTCTGCCCTAATGTGAAAGAGCCCTAAGTGAATTTAAAGGAATTAATTGTGAATCAATCTGATGAAGGCTAAAATTAAACTGCAATATTAAGTTTGTGCCTTCCATTAATCTCTTTATATGTCATCGTACTGCTCTGCAATCTTACCAGAACTACAGTATGTATGCAGTGAGGGCTAATGAGATTGAATATGTTTTAAGTAATTGTTTGGTAAGGTCTTCACGCAACACGGATATTGGTAAGATTACTTACAGATTTCACAACCCTATTACTGTACATATGTTTAGAATTATGTTTATAGCTGAACCTCGGGCAGATTGTTTTCAGGCAATTCCACTTTACTGCAGAAATCTGTATAACAAGTTTCATGACTATTTTCAAGTCATTTTGCAACTAATTCCATTTTTTAAGTAAACTTGCTGGAAACCGTGTGGTTTGGCACTAAAGATGCCCAAATGTATTCTCCCTGTTGGCTTATTGGTTCATAAGTCGGCAGAAAGAAATGTTATTGCTTGGTTTGCCCTCCTACAGCTGTGCTGAGCTTACTGCAATGGCGTATTCATTCCTACAGCTGAGCTATGCAAGGCAGCTTTTCCACAGGAACATATGGAAAAGGCTGACAGAAGAGCTCAGTGAAGGTCCCAGAGTAATCAGAGGAGTGTCAGTCTAATGCAGCTTGTTAAAGATACCTAAAATACATACAAATCGTTTTATTAGAAAAGCAGAGATGAGTTTTAATTCAAAGGTGAAATTCTGTGTTTATGTCAAAGCATTTGTAATTCTGCCTGGCCAGTACTATGATTTAGCTCAGCTGGTGGCCTGACTATGCCCCTGGGTGTACAATCATATATGACTGGACTGTGCAGATTAGCAGAACATTGGAGCCTTCATAGGTTCCTTCACCTGTAATGCTTACCAATCCTGTATTGATTTAAATGAATTCTTAAGGTGAGATTTTATCATTGGTTGAGTTCTTGCATAATTAGTAGCAGGAACTATAGAATCTGCTGATGACGATGGCTTTATTTGAAACATTTGGCAAAGCTAGACCATGATTCTGAACGAAGCATGAGGCTCATCGGTCGGTGGGTGCTCAGCCTTATGTTGCACAATGCAGCACTGTGCTGTGACATTTTGATCAATTCCAAACTGAATTGTAGTGAAATTGAGGTTTTAGTACATCTAGTGTTGTTGCTCAATTGGTGTTTTGATTGAGAAGTATTTGTCACATCTAATTGGGCAGTTGGAGTATTCTCCTTTGAAGATAATCTCTGGGTAAGAACTAACCTCTTTTAACAGACAGTAATCCTAAATAAATGGTAAACAGTAGTTTGTGCTGGATATTATAATCCATCACTGTTAAAGGGGAACTGAAGAGAGAGGTATATGGAGGCTGTCATGTTTATTTCCTTTTAATCAATACCAGTTGCCTGGCAGCCCTGCTGGTCTATTTCTCTGCAGTAGTATCTGATTAAAACCAGAAACAAGCATGCAGCTAGTCTTGTCAGATCAGACTTATAAGTCTGAACCACTGAAACACCTGATCTGCTGCATGCTTGTTCAGGGGCTATGGCTAATAGTATTAGAGGCAGAGGATCAGCAGGGCTGCCAGGCAACTGGTATTGTCTAAAAGGAAATAAACATGACAGCCTCCATATACCTCTCTCTTCAGTTCCCCTTTAAGGTGGCCACACACCATACAATAAAATGATCCGATTTTACGGCAATTCGATAAAAACGATCGGATCTCCCGAAAAATCTAACGCTTTTTTTTCCATTCAACAGTCAAATCCGATCGGATTTCCCGTTTTCTTCGATTTCTATCGATCCGGAATGCCAGATATTTTTCTTCAATCTTCCTAAAGATTGTATAGTGTGTGTGTTACATTGTCAGTTTATTAATATACACACCCTAGCAATTTTCTCAGTTTCCAATCATTTTTATCATAATTGGGGAAAAACTGAACATAGGTGTGTGGTACATTGGTCATATTATTGAAATGTTACAATCAGTCAGAAAAATTGATTGCAATTCTTAAATTGAACCCCTTAGCCTATATGACACATCGCTATGGGTCTGCTGCTCCTCCAGTTAAATGCTACAAATATGCATATAGTATTTTAAAAACCGTACTTATGGATAGCACTTCCCAAGGAAGTATGAAGCAAAAATCTGGTGGCTCTGTGTGTAACTCTCCAGGTCCTATTTTTCAACTACTTAAATACTCTCGGAAAGACATGAAAAAATAGAAAAGTCATCATAGTATAACCCATCTTAGCAAATACATCCAGGGTCCTCCACCAGGTAGCATAGACTAAGCCCCGTGAGTATTACTGGGATCACCAGCCTTCACCACATGTCTGTCTGATAGGTGGCCTGCTCACCTTATTAATACGCTGCCCCGGCCTACAGACGGCACGCTTAGCATGTGAAATATTCACTGGCAAATTCCCATCCAACTTCATTATCTGTGTAACCTCAGAAACACATAAATAATATCAGTGCAGACTTCCAGAAAATAAAAGTATCAAACCACAGCCTCCACACTGCCATGACCATATACTCCTGCTAACCCTTTGTGAGGGCTGCCCACCCTCACAGACAGCTGTAATGGCTCTGCAGCGTGATTGGCTGGTTTGTTACTGGCTCTCTTCAAACACTATTCCTGGATTAGCTTATATTGCACCTCCAACCGCTTGATTATATTGCACAGCTCATTGATTGATAAGCCTTTCAGACACTTGCATCAGCCAACATGTTAAAATGTCATATTAATTGTTGTGTTTCTTTTGATTCAAATATTCCAGTAACATCTCAATCTTTTTCTCTTTTTTTTTCAGTTGTCTGACTGTCAATAGAGCTACAATCAAGACTGTTATAATTAATGGACCACTAGACCAAAGCACCAACACTCCTCCACCCGATGGCAGTTTGCACATCCCCGTGAAACCTGCCAAGCTGGACCCCACAGCTGTGCACCACGACACCTCGGCTGTCACTGTGCCCATTCCAGAAGACAATGACCATGCAATCCTAGCCTGTTCCACAGGCATCCATGAAGAACACTATGTAAGCGAAGCTGCGGCATTTGAAAATGCTCTGGATCCAATACAGTACAGAGATGCCGGCACCATTACAGGTGTGTAGTTTTTCTGTGTGCAAGGGCTTAGTTTTCTGCACATTTCTAAATTATCAATACACGATGAGGAACAATGTACTAAACGTTCTTTTGTACCCGTAAGCCTGGACTGTGCTTTTTGTCTATTAGCAAGTTTGTAACTTTCTGGTCAAAACAAAGCAAAGGAATTAATTCACAAATTTTTCAGCAACTGAAAAAGGTTCCTATAGGACTTTTACATCCTAACAGCTAAGAGTATTTAAAATGTATTCCTCCTCCGGGTTTGTAAGATCTCATGTGTTCTTCAGAATTCTCCAGTGCAGGTCTCTCAAATAAATAAATAAATGAGTGTGTGTGTGTGTAATGTATGTGTGTGTATGTATTATCTCACTTACAAGGACTGTGAAAACTCACAAACACTGTGAAAATACCGTTTAGTGATCCCCCAAAATAATTTCATGATACAGGCTTTCAGAGATGTAGTCTTGTGCTTTTGGCATATTTACTGATACATTAAAGAGTACATGATGAGATAAACCTGTATATATGCAGTCCCAATCCTATATAGAGTAAGCCTGTGTTCCTCTCTCTATCTATCTCTTTTTTGTTATTGCAAGAGATGATAATTCAGGGTTTTATCAATTCTGCAATCAACTGTATTACAGGGAACAGATAAAGAGCTCAATAGTTTTAAGGTGGCCATACACTGGTCGATTTGCCATCAGATTCGACCAACAGATAGATCCCTCTCTGATCGAATCTGGTCAGAGAGGGATCGTATGGCCACCTTTACTGCAAACAGATTGTGAATCGATTTCAGCCTGAAACCGATCACAATCTGTGGAGCTGCCGCTTACATTACTGATCACTTTGGAGGGCTTATTAATCCAAATGCACACATTTTTTTTAGAAATGTATCCTTTTTGTGCATTATTAAATTGTAGAAAAACATACTGGGTAACAGTTTTGATTGAAACGGCATTGGCAGGATTGGACTTCAAAATCATTGTTCAGATGATTGATTTCAATCAATTCTTTGAACAGATGCCTGCTGTCTTTTATTAGACATTGGAATTCCAAATGGCAAATCAGGATGACATTTCCAAGACCAACGTTTGACTTGTGAAGAAAGTGTGAGATGCCAGTGTCAGGTCTTGTTATGGGGGAATTGCTCAGCTTAGGTAGCTGTCATTGCTATGTAAGTGTGTTTACTCTGTTAATTTATTGTTGTACCATCTAAGCAGGTCACAGGGCAAAGCCATGATCACACAGGTCACTTTTACAGAATACCAGAAGTATAGAAAAAACTGTCAGTAACTGAAAATTTAAAGGCCCACTATCCCAAAAACTTTTAAACTATAAAATACTTCTTTACACATACCTAAAAGAAGTACTGAATTTTTCTTTCCCAATAAAATGCACTATGCACTACTTTTCTCCCGAAGTAGGTAAAGATGGCACAGCAGGAGCGCCAGTAAAAATGGCGCAGCAGTAGCGGGTAAAAATGGTGCCACCATAGTCAGGAAGAAATTTTTTCCCTTTTGGGGCTAATTGGCCCATGCCTTGTAAGGGTTTTTCACCTTCCTCTGGATCAACAGGAATATGTGAGGGAGCAGGCTGGTGTTGTACTTTTTCTGGTTGAACTTGATGGACATATGTCTTTTTTCAACCCAAATAACTATGTAACTATATAGGTAAAATGGTGCCACCATTAGTAAAAGCTGCAATTAGGGGCAATAAGCTATAATTATGGCGCCCAATAAAATAGTTGTGCCCAGCACCTGCTATTTATCAGGCGCATTATTCTTGTTTAGGATTAGTCGGCAGCGGGGTGGTTTTAGTGTTAGGAGTAAGAGAGTGTCCTTAGGTTATGGTAAGTTTAGGCACCACAGGGGTTAAAGGGATACTTAAGTCAAGGGGCAAAAATGAGTTTAACTCACCTGGGGCTTTCCTCAGCTCCCTGCAGCCGATCGGTGCCCTTGCAGCCCCGCTCTGATTCTCCTGGACCCGGAAGTCGCCGCCGGCTTAAGTATCGCCCCTTGACTTAAGTATCCCTTTAAGATTAGGCACCAGGGAAGAAGGAGGGTTAAGGATATGCATGGGGGTGGTTTAAGTTAAGGCCCATACACATGTCGGATTTTCACGAACGACTGGTCGTGTGTACAGTCCGTTCGGGTGATAAGACTGGTCTTGAGCGATCACCCGAACGACGGACTGTACACACACCCGATTTGGCGTGCGGACGACTGAACGACGGGACGTTCAAACGACCCGTCCGGGATTTTGAGAGATCCGCCAGGCGGACCATAGAAGAGGCCAGGTAGATGCCGGGGGTCCTCGCATGCTACAGGGGGCTGGAGGAAGCCCAAGATAAGTCCAAATTCTGATTTTAAGTACAGCTCAGGGTCCCTTTAACTTGTAGAACTTTTTGTAGATCAAAAAATTATTTAAACTTTAAAGTGAACCTGAAGTGAAAATAAACTGATAAAAGTGTATATATAGTAATAATCCAAAATGTCTACTCTGTTTTCATACAGAGTAGTGATGACAATTGTCATATCTGTTTCCTGCTGTCAGAAGTGCTTGTGTTCACTGTCAGGGAGAACTAACACTGCAGTCCAGGCAGCATGGAAACTGTGATTCGCTGCCTGGGAATATTAATACTAAAAAAGGAAAAACAGGCAAGTTCTAAGTAGATCACATTTATCTCCTTTCTACATGTCACTTTAGGTACAGTTTAATAATGTCACTGCAGGGTTATTAAGTGATACATCACTTTTGCTGATTAAACCATTCCGGATCTTTTTTGTGAGTCGAATCATCCGGATCATCACAAAGAAAGATTCGGTTCACAGTGGATGTCTGTCAGTATCTGCAAAAGATCAATTCCTGCAAAAGATCCGTTCCTGCAAAATGCATTCATAGTCTATGATATGTGCAGATCTCGTACACACCTTGTTTAACGGACAATTATCTGCTGATCAGATCCACCAGGATGGATTTTCAGATCGGCAGATAATTGTCTGATCTGCAGATGAATGTCAGTTAAACAAGGTGTGTATGATGATCTGCAGATCTCATAGACTATGCATGTATTTTGCAGGAACTGATCTTTTGCAGATACTGATCATTTGTGTCTGTACAGCATCTTTGTGTGCAGCATCTTGCGAAGATTTTTATCTGATGGGGAATTCAGGTCCATAGAATAGGCTGTGTAGAGTATGGCTCTTATACTACATGGAAGGGGGTAAAATTGGTCTGTGATCTTTCATTTTCCAAAGACTTTTATCTGATGTGTGTACCCACCTTTAGGCTAGGGGCTCACAGGAAGTAGTGCTCAGGGCTGTGGAGTCGGTACAAAAATCATCCAACTCTGACTCCGACTCTTCGGTTTATGAAACCTCCGACTCCAGGTACCGAAAATTACTCCTCGATTCCGACTCCAACTCAGACTCCATTGCACTGCTAGTGCTTACGCTTGCTAAAGTGTAAGTGCTTTGTGCACCGTTTGTGGCACAAATGCAGGTGTTTGCAAGGTGTGTATGGGGCACTATACAATGCGTACAATTTTACGTTCTGTTAATTTGATTAAAGTTTTCCCTACATGCTGTGTGCCTCTCTGTCCGTGTGCACTTGCTTCCAGAGCATCACCCCACCCCCTTGCACGAAATTTTATTGATTCTGTGCAAGGGGTGGGGCTATGCATTGGGAGCCATTGCACATGGAAAGAGAGAGCCAGCATGTAACTAAAACTTCATTCAAACCACAATTGCTGCACAATCGGTTTTGAATAGAGATGTAAAAGCAATTTTACAGCGCTCCTATACCTTGCATTGGAGCACAATCACTCCAAAATGCTTCCAAATCAAAACTGGGGTTGTGGGTTCTACTCCATTAACTTTCATTGGCTATGTACAAAAGTGATTTGATCAGCGCAACTCATGTAGTCTGAACATCCGACAATGCATGTCTATGCACTCCTGATAGAAAAGGGGAGATTCAGCTCATAGAAACGGCACCACACATGATTGATGACAAATATATAAATCACACTTTAATAGAATATATTTCTTCCAAATTCATCATAAAAACATTAAAAACGGCGCACACCACAAAAAATCCATATATGAAAACGATCAATGATCACGATAATAATGCATAATAATCAGCAGATCAATAATCTCAGATCAGATGTGGGTGCTCATTACAAAGCACTCCAACATCAATATGAACCCGGGTTCAGTACCTCCTATAAATAATATAAAGTGCAAACAGTGCTAGAAATGTAGAACATTATACATGATAACATGAAACAGTGTTAATAAATAATGGAGACACCTATATAGAGTGTCATAAATGACTACCATACGTGAAAAATAGGAGTGATTTGAGAGAGACAGTCCATGAACAAGCAAGCATGTGATGTGGACAACAAGGAGGAATACTTAGCCGGGTGCCGAAGATAAAGAGGAAATGGTGGTGGCAATGGAGACCCTCGGTGGACACTTCCACCGGTTCCGCGGCCGTCACACCGCTTCTTCAAGAAGTACGAGGGGATCTCTGGCTTGTTACAGCGGATACCGCTGTTTAAATGTCGGAGGAACGCCTGTCACGCATGTACGCCGGCTACAGCGTCATGCGTGACGTCAGTGGGCGGAGTAGGCAGACGGAGAGTGGAGAGGACCAAGAAGGCCTACGTTGGAGCGCATGGGGCGGAAGTAGGTATGTATAGTGACAGAACAGGCATCTAGAAAGAGTTTATATGCAGGCATGTAAAGCGAAAACTCATAAATCATATAGAGGGTCATATACAGTCACCATATACACCATAACACCATAATGGCTACATAATGAAACAGTTTAAGAAGGCGATAAATCAGCAATACTGCTATTGTAATTGGATGTCAACCAGAAACTCAGCACACTGCAATCCTAAAGGGGAGACCCGCGTGGACAAGCCCCGTGCGGACAAAATCATCCCACAAAAGGGCATACCCACCCAGCATCTCCAAATACATGTACAATTATCGAACATATGAGACCAATACATGCATATACAACCAATACAGATTGTCCATTTTGTAAAGCCTTCCAGTATATAGTCTGTACACAAAAGTACTATCCATAGGGAACAGCGTCGCAAAATCACAAAAAAGCCGGCGAAAAAACGCGGATGGGGAATCCATACAATGAGTCCAAATGAGTCCACAAGTCCACAGGAAGGTAGTCCCATAATGTACCAGGTAAGGAATATCGTTAAATAAACACATACACATAGTATCACTTGGTCATTGATCCACGGTCTTTGTTGGATAAGGTCAGTCCTTTTCTTATTTTTCGCAGTGAAGAAAGCCTGTTTGACCACTTTTTTGGGGTATCCTCGATCCACAAATCTTTGTTGCAGGTCCACAGCCTGTCGCAGTCGGTTTTCTATATAGATCAGTGATTACCGTACCATCCTCCTGTACCTGAATCAATAGGTCCAAAAATTCAGCTCGTGAAGGGGACATCTTAATAATTGTAACAGAAACGTATGGAGTTCTGAAAGTGTGCTGTCCTCCATTTCCAGAAAATATTTAACAGTGGATAAGGCCCAATCATGTGAGATGTTTGTATACAATGATTCTACGTCACAGGTAAGTAATAACGTCCCTGGCGGAACCCGAAGATCTTCCAGTATCCTTAGGAGGTCCATGCTGTCCCTGCAACAATTGGTCTACCGGGAGGTTCTACAAGAGTCTTATGAACTTTGGGGAGCATGTAAAAGGTGGCAATCATCGGTGTTCACTGTGGACTCATTCTCAGACTCAGTAAGTAGGTCCATCAGATCGTTAAGAGCTTGTCTGTCCATTTCGTTAAGGTCCGGTGCACTGATGGTTGGTGACTGGAAGTGTTTTCTAAAGGCCAGCTTTTCTGACAAATTGATAATGCTCAATACGTTGGTCTCGAGTGGTCCCACACTTTCCTGCGTTTCTGATGTTGGGGTGTGCGTAGCAGATCCCTGAGTCTGCTTACGCCTGTGGCCCCCCCGTCTGGTTCGCCTTCGGTGTCGGTTGATAAAAAATCGTCACTGTGTGTATCTGACTGATCCATATTATCCTGTCCCCTAGGATTGGCAGGTGGTGGTTTGTTTGGCCTAGGATTCTTTGGATCATACTGGGGCTTAGGATTGCCACCCCTTGGTTGTGGTCTGGGCCTGGGTCTAAACCGTCTGGTATTACCTCTATGTGTCCATCTATATGCATTGCCTGTGTCAAAGTCATGTCTGTCACGCTCAAACTTCCTCCTCTTTCCCTCAATAATAAATTATTCCATTTTATTGATATCCTTCTTAAGCAATTTAATAAACGGCTGTACTACATTCTCTTTGTCCAACAACAATATTTTTGACTCCAGACCAGAAAGTCCAGTTTTGACCTGAGACAATAATTTTTTATCATGATCAATCAGCATGTCAATAATGATTATGGAGCATTTGGCAAGCCCCTCCTCCCAGGTGTGTTTCAAATCACTCAAAAACAAAAACAAAAAACTTACTACTAATACAGGGGCATCCCTGTTTGCAAAGTTAGTGTTAATTAATATGCTTATTGGTAGGTGCAGACACTGGCAAACTACAACAACTGCGAAAAACCACCTACTCCCAAGCCAGTATATGTCGCACACTATAATTTAAAAAGATCAACAGTATAGACCACACTATAATTTGCAAAAATACAAAAATTCTTTATTGAATATATAAAAATTGGCTATTATAGAACCTTCCATAAATATGCATTGGTGAAAGTCAATCCACACGTGGGAACCGCCCCCATCACCCGTCCCAAAATCCGAGCACCGGGTGCAGTACACATCGGTATCCCAAACGACCTCTAACAATTCATGTGAGGTATATCTGGTCCACCTAAGTAGGTGTAAAACCCAGCAAAATATAGAAAAAACTCTCACAGAGGTCAAAAAAAGAGGAAACCAATATGGTCATACACCCAGAGCCGCCAGGCAAACCATAACCATACCGCATGCTACTCAAATCATTCACGCATCAGGGCCCATACAGCAAACAGTTGGATGATATCGTATACCGGCATAAGTTTACAATGAACCAATCAGAGGTACCTAATGAAAAAAGCTTTTTTTGTATAAGATATAGTGTTTGAGAAAAAAGCTTATTGATAGCATGCTATTCAAAAAACGTTCCACCACATAAGGTATTAGCACTCCAGATCAATATAGCGGTAAAGAGGAGGTCAATTTCAAAAATGTCTTGCTGTAAAAAACATGTTCCTGATAACACAGTCTATCAATAGGGCATATGCAATAGTTCCACAGCCAATGTTCGGCATCTGCAATACTTGATATCTGCACAGCAACAATTCAATATCTCCCTGTCCAGTCGCAACAGGGACCTCCACATCAGCCAATATCCAATTCAGTAAGGGTGAAGCGTATACTTATCAAATTATGCTGTATATTCCATGTCCAGAACGTTCACTGGGCCCAGGTAGCTTGCTTTAGTAAATAGTACTTCTTCCCATGCTGGCATGGCGGCCTGGCGTGCTGGTGTAGTAGTAAACAGCGCTAATGCATTTCGCCCCGCCCCCGGAGCTTCGTCAGAGCGTGAGTTACGTAATTACGCATGGATTCCGTATTTATAGCCATAGCGTGTGACGTACTTCCGCATGGGTTCCGTATAATTATTACGTATATACGCATTGATTCCATATAGTCATGCGTATAGTCATTACGTATTTCCGCATGAACATTGTTCAATCTTCTGTATATATCTCCATCTAGTGGTCAAACAATTTAATACATCACAATCTTTCAAAAAATAGAAATAGAGCTCCATCTTGTGGCAATATTACTCATTACTTCTATACCCTAGATGGGAGTATTACCTATTAGGCTTATTACAGTAACCCATTACTGAAAGTATAATTCATTCATTTTCACACGCGTACTTTCATCATGGCTATAAACCCCACCCTGGGAAAGCCCGAGGTCCCCCTAAACCATAGACATTAACATCAATATTGCATAAACCTCCCAGCATACACAAAGTCTCTATTGCAAGAATACTTTTAGATTTAGATCTGTATTAAGGCCATTAGGGCTCAGAGTATCCAACACATAGATCCAATAGCTCTCCTTTTTATATAATTGAACATCAGTATTGGCATATCTAATACCAGGATTTAGGTGATAGATAGCCTTTGCCTTTAGCTTTAATAATTAATAAGCATATTAATTAACACTAACTTTGCAAACAGGGATGCCCCTGTATTAGTAGTAAGTTTTTTGTTTTTGAGTAATTCCCTTAGGGACCCCATCGTATTTGAGGGGGTTTTTATTGGTGAGAGTTTGTCTGATCGTGGGTGGCGCCGTTGTCGCCTGGCCTTGGGAGAGTCTGGGGTCCCCTTATTGAAAAATATTACTTGATATATATTCTCATAGATGCTGGATAATAATTAGGAGAACATAATGACTGATATTGATCATACTTTGGCATATATTCCTATGCTAAACATAGTTCATGAAGTGGAGGAGGCATTTAAAGGATGTGAGAATGTTGTAAAAAATCGTGATAGTACCCCTATACAGGAAGATAAACAACCAAATACATTGAGTCAATTATTTAAAAATTATGAAGATCTATCCCTTAAAATATTGAGGCGGAAGTGGAATATAATTTCATTGAGAAAATATATAAAGGTCAAAATCATTCCTCGAGGGTTGAGGGAAAGGATTGTACCTGCAGAACACCTGAGAAATGAACGTTTTTTACCACAATGGCAAGAACACAGTATTAATAACGGGGTCTATGTTATGACTATGATGGTAGAGGAGGAGACTATTCAGCTAATTGAGATGGAAAAGGCGCAGCTTAGATTACAGAACGATTTGGAAAAATTTAAATCTTTTGATGACTTTGGAATGTATAATGCTAGAATTAAAAAATCATTGGACCTTGAAAATGAAAAAATTAAGGCCAATAAATTAAAGAAGTACCAGCGAGATGTTGATGATTTTTCTACAGGTAATGTGTTTACAGTTTTCCCACAAGCCCAACGGGGTAGAAGCCGCTCTCGTAGGCGCAAGATTAGCTGGGCGTCATCAGGTGAATCGCAGGACGAGGGGTCTCTGGGGGGTCCATCTCCCCGCGGCCACAGCAAAAATCGAGTATATCAACAGAAGGGTATTTTGAGAAAAACTGAGGGCGTGGTTACACGCCAAAGCGCTTTTTTAGAGAAAAATCCCCCCATAAGACAAGAAGGGGAAAGAGGAAGCAAGCACAAATAGATCAAAGCACCAACCACGATTCCCCTAATAACAATGGGAATATAATCAATCTGTCCCAAATAGCGCTAGATAATAATGATATATCTTTATTGAATAAGGGCCTTACTTTTTGTCCGACAAACATGGTACATCAGTTTGAGATTTATAAAGATATACAGTTGTATTTAAGAAAGGTACTATTAAGAGAAAAGTATTATCGTGATGATGAGGTGGGGTTGGATTATGATCTGATGGGACAAACAGATATCGATGATTTTGATCTGATTGAGGGGATGGAGGAAGAGGAGATGGGTTTACCTGAATTACCACTGCATACTGGTATGCGTCCCAAATCAGTTTTTATGCCCTCTATACAACAAAATAAATATATATCAACCTTTAACGAATGTTTAATGAGTGAAATTACTTCCTGGGGAGAAATGGCCCTGGAATATGATAATCTAACATATGGAGAAAGACAGTCCCTAAAAAAACTGCAGAAATTGGAGGACATTTTGATTAAACGTAGCGATAAGGGGGGTAATATTGTGCTGTGGCCGCGGGAGATGTACCTGGAAGAGGCCCTTCGTCAGCTTAATGATAGGGAATGCTATGAGCGCGTTCTAGTCAATCCTTTCCCTAATCTTAAAGAAAGGCTCAATGAAAAATTGCAATGGGGCTATCTGGATAATGTCCTTACAGAACGAGAACTTAGAGCATTGACAGTTGATCAATTTGTAGTCCCTGTACTATATATGCAACCAAAAATCCATAAAAACATTTTGCGACCTCCGGGTCGTCCCATAATTGCAGCGATCAATGCACCAACTGAAAGGGCAGCTCAATATGTTGATCAAAAATTGAAGCCTATGGTAGAAAGATTGCCTTCATTTGTGCTTGATACCATGCAATTGTTGGAAAAGTTACACAAAGTTCAGGTTCCTGAGTCAGCGTTCCTGGTAGGCCTTGATGTGGAATCACTATTTACTTCTATTCCTAATGAGGTGGGGTTAAGAGCAGTAGAAAAATATCTATATAAATACTATCCCTACGAAGATGCCCACAATGGCTTTGTGGGTCAATTGTTGAAATTCATTTTGGAAAATAATTTTTTTACGTTTGATGGTAAATACTACAGACAGAGGAGGGGCGTGGCCATGGGGGCGGCGTGCTCTCCGGCATACGCGTGTCTCCATTTGGGCGCGTGGGAGGAGGAGGTCGTCTATGGTGACCCGCGTTTCCGGGAGCACGTCCCCCTGTGGCTCCGTTATGTGGATGATGTCTTTTTGTTGTGGACAGGGAGTCAAGAGCAATTGGAACAATTTATACAGAGTTTAAATGTCAATAAATACAATATCTACTTGACATATAAAATGCACCAACAGACCATAGAATTCCTGGATGTAGTCATCAACAAGGAAGGAAGTAGATTGACAACTTCTACCCATAGAAAACCGACGGCAGGTAATCTACTGCTCCACTACGATAGCGCCCACCTAGAATCCCAAAAGAGAGCTGTCCCTATTGGACAGTTCTTGAGATTACGTAGGAATTGTACTGATATACGAAAATTTAGGGCTGAGGCCTATGACTTAAAAGAAAGACTCTGAGCTAGGGGCTATCCTCACAAACTGTTAAAAACTGCTCTATACAGAGCTCTAAAAACGGACCGGAATATGCTGTTGACAAAGAAGAATAGAGAGGATGTTAGTCCCACACCACGACTCATTACCACCTTTGGACCACATTGGGGGAGATTGAAAGATACTCTGTATAGATTTTGGCCCATTTTGGAAAGAGACAAGCGACTGGCAAAAATAGTGGGACCTAGACCTACACTGACAGCTAGACGCAATAGAAATCTGTCTGATCTATTAACTGCCTCTGAGTTTAAACATGCCTCTTACCACACTTTTCTTAGACGCAAAAATGGTATGTATAGGTGTAATGATTGTTCTATATGTCCCTTGATAGATGTTACTGATACATTTGAAAACTCATCAAGAACAAAAAAGTATGACATTAGACATCCTATGACGTGTAAAACCAAAAATGTAATATATCAATTAACCTGCCCATGCGGAAAATTCTACATTGGGAAAACAAAGCGAGAAATGAGATCACGTATACAGGAACATGTTAGAAACATTGTGGATGCAGGTAAAGAAGAAAATGCTGAAAAAGAAAAAACCCCAGTTGCGTTGCATTTTTTGGAGTATCACAATGCTGATCCCTCAAAGCTAAAGGCAAAGGCTATCTATCACCTAAATCCTGGTATTAGATATGCCAATACTGATGTTCAATTATATAAAAAGGAGAGCTATTGGATCTATGTGTTGGATACTCTGAGCCCTAATGGCCTTAATACAGATCTAAATCTAAAAGTATTCTTGCAATAGAGACTTTGTGTATGCTGGGAGGTTTATGCAATATTGATGTTAATGTCTATGGTTTAGGGGGACCTCGGGCTTTCCCAGGGTGGGGTTTATAGCCATGATGAAAGTACGCGTGTGAAAATGAATGAATTATACTTTCAGTAATGGGTTACTGTAATAAGCCTAATAGGTAATACTCCCATCTAGGGTATAGAAGTAATGAGTAATATTGCCACAAGATGGAGCTCTATTTCTATTTTTTGAAAGATTGTGATGTATTAAATTGTTTGACCACTAGATGGAGATATATACAGAAGATTGAACAATGTTCATGCGGAAATACGTAATGACTATACGCATGACTATATGGAATCAATGCGTATATACGTAATAATTATACGGAACCCATGCGGAAGTACGTCACACGCTATGGCTATAAATACGGAATCCATGCGTAATTACGTAACTCACGCTCTGACGAAGCTCCGGGGGCGGGGCGAAATGCATTAGCGCTGTTTACTACTACACCAGCACGCCAGGCCGCCATGCCAGCATGGGAAGAAGTACTATTTACTAAAGCAAGCTACCTGGGCCCAGTGAACGTTCTGGACATGGAATATACAGCATAATTTGATAAGTATACGCTTCACCCTTACTGAATTGGATATTGGCTGATGTGGAGGTCCCTGTTGCGACTGGACAGGGAGATATTGAATTGTTGCTGTGCAGATATCAAGTATTGCAGATGCCGAACATTGGCTGTGGAACTATTGCATATGCCCTATTGATAGACTGTGTTATCAGGAACATGTTTTTTACAGCAAGACATTTTTGAAATTGACCTCCTCTTTACCGCTATATGGATCTGGAGTGTTTCAAATCACCCTGGAGTTCCCATGTGGGAAAAATCTGGACTCTAAGTCCTCTGGGATAAATTTGTTCTTTCTTATAGTGTTCAAGACTATTGATGTTCCACCACAATCTAATGTGGTTTTTATGGAGTTCCTTATATTGTCTAAAAAGCAGTCTCGTATCATCTGGTAATTGCTGATCTGGGTCATTACGTATGGGAAAGGCCTTCCCCAAGTTAGCACTCCAATTAGCCTCCAGGGATTCCCACAATCGTGGGTAATTGCTGATCTGGGTCATTACGTATGGGAAAGGCCTTCCCCAAGTTAGCACTCCAATTAGCCTCCAGGGATTCCCACAATTACCAGATGATACGAGACTGCTTTTTAGACAATATAAGGAACTCCATAAAAACCACATTAGATTGTGGTGGAACATCAATAGTCTTGAACACTATAAGAAAGAACAAATTTATCCCAGAGGATTTAGAGTCCAGATTTTTCCCACATGGGAACTCCAGGGTGATTTGAAACACACCTGGGAGGAGGGGCTTGCCAAATGCTCCATAATCATTATTGACATGCTGATTGATCATGATAAAAAATTATTGTCTCAGGTCAAAACTGGACTTTCTGGTCTGGAGTCAAAAATATTGTTGTTGGACAAAGAGAATGTAGTACAGCCGTTTATTAAATTGCTTAAGAAGGATATCAATAAAATGGAATCATTTATTATTGAGGGAAAGAGGAGGAAGTTTGAGCGTGACAGACATGACTTTGACACAGGCAATGCATATAGATGGACACATAGAGGTAATACCAGACGGTTTAGACCCAGGCCCAGACCACAACCAAGGGGTGGCAATCCTAAGCCCCAGTATGATCCAAAGAATCCTAGGCCAAACAAACCACCACCTGCCAATCCTAGGGGACAGGATAATATGGATCAGTCAGATACACACAGTGACGATTTTTTATCAACCGACACCGAAGGCGAACCAGACGGGGGGGCCACAGGCGTAAGCAGACTCAGGGATCTGCTACGCACACCCCAACATCAGAAACGCAGGAAAGTGTGGGACCACTCGAGACCAACGTATTGAGCATTATCAATTTGTCAGAAAAGCTGGCCTTTAGAAAACACTTCCAGTCACCAACCATCAGTGCACCGGACCTTAACGAAATGGACAGACAAGCTCTTAACGATCTGATGGACCTACTTACTGAGTCTGAGAATGAGTCCACAGTGAACACCGATGATTGCCACCTTTTACATGCTCCCCAAAGTTCATAAGACTCTTGTAGAACCTCCCGGTAGACCAATTGTTGCAGGGACAGCATGGACCTCCTAAGGATACTGGAAGATCTTCGGGTTCCGCCAGGGACGTTATTACTTACCTGTGACGTAGAATCATTGTATACAAACATCTCACATGATTGGGCCTTATCCACTGTTAAATATTTTCTGGAAATGGAGGACAGCACACTTTCAGAGCTCCATACGTTTCTGTTACAATTATTAAGATGTTCCCTTCACGAGCTGAATTTTTGGACCTATTGATTCAGGTACAGGAGGATGGTACGGTAATCACTGATCTATATAGAAAACCGACTGCGACAGGCTGTGGACCTGCAACAAAGATTTGTGGATCGAGGATACCCCAAAAAAGTGGTCAAACAGGCTTTCTTCACTGCGAAAAATAAGAAAAGGACTGAACTTATCCAACAAAGACCGCGGATCAATGACCAAGTGATTGTATGTGTATGTGTTTATTTAACGATATTCCTTACCTGGTACATTATGGGACTACCTTCCTGTGGACTTGTGGACTCATTTGGACTCATTCCGGATTCATGGATTCCCCATCCGCGTTTTTTCGCCGGCTTTTTTGTGATTTTGCGACGCTGTTCCCTATGGATAGTACTTTTGTGTACAGACTATATACTGGAAGGCTTTACAAAATGGGCAATCTGTATTGGTTGTATATGCATGTATTGGTCTCATATGCTCGATAATTGTACATGTATTTGGAGATGCTGGGTGGGTATGCCCTTTTGTGGGATGATTTTGTCCGCACGGGGCTTGTCCACGCGGGTCTCCCCTTTAGGATTGCAGTGTGCTGAGTTTCTGGTTGACATCCAATTACAATAGCAGTATTGCTGATTTATCGCCTTCTTAAACTGTTTCATTATGTAGCCATTATGGTGTTATGGTGTTATGGTGTATATGGTGACTGTATATGACCCTCTATATGATTTATGAGTTTTCGCTTTACATGCCTGCATATAAACTCTTTCTAGATGCCTGTTCTGTCACTATACATACCTACTTCCGCCCCATGCGCTCCAACGTAGGCCTTCTTGGTCCTCTCCACTCTCCGTCTGCCTACTCCGCCCACTGACGTCACGCATGACGCTGTAGCCGGCGTACATGCGTGACAGGCGTTCCTCCGACATTTAAACAGCGGTATCCGCTGTAACAAGCCAGAGATCCCCTCGTACTTCTTGAAGAAGCGGTGTGACGGCCGCGGAACCGGTGGAAGTGTCCACCGAGGGTCTCCATTGCCACCACCATTTCCTCTTTATCTTCGGCACCCGGCTAAGTATTCCTCCTTGTTGTCCACATCACATGCTTGCTTGTTCATGGACTGTCTCTCTCAAATCACTCCTATTTTTCACGTATGGTAGTCATTTATGACACTCTATATAGGTGTCTCCATTATTTATTAACACTGTTTCATGTTATCATGTATAATGTTCTACATTTCTAGCACTGTTTGCACTTTATATTATTTATAGGAGGTACTGAACCCGGGTTCATATTGATGTTGGAGTGCTTTGTAATGAGCACCCACATCTGATCTGAGATTATTGATCTGCTGATTATTATGCATTATTATCGTGATCATTGATCGTTTTCATATATGGATTTTTTGTGGTGTGCGCCGTTTTTAATGTTTTTATGATGAATTTGGAAGAAATATATTCTATTAAAGTGTGATTTATATATTTTTCATCAATCATGTGTGGTGCCGTTTCTATGAGCTGAATCTCCCCTTTTCTATACTTCCTGCATGCTCTGGCACACACGGGGGGCATGAGTGCAATGTAATTTTGTACATATGCACTCCTGATGTTCTTGCTGATCGCACCCCATACACGTTTCCAACATACGCAGGGCAACACATATAGTGTGAACAAGGACTTACATTTAACCTGTTGAGAATCAGAGGTTTATACCCCCCTCGTGACCAGGCAATTTTTTTTTTTACAGTTCAGCACTTTGCAGATTTAACAGTTTATTGCACTTTCATACAACTTAGCACCCACATGAATTTTACCCCCCTTTTTTTCTCACCAACAGAGCTTTCTGTTGGTGGTATCTGATTGCTGCTGCCATTTTCATTTTTTTTTATTAATCAAAAAAAGATTAACCCTAGATTGGGATACGTACACTACATAATTAATACATAGGCATATGCCTATGACAGGGATTAGATTGTGAGCCACTCCTAGGGACAGTTAAGTGACAAGGTTGTCCTTTGTACAGCGCTGCGCTAGATCACATCGATGTACCCTGTTTTTTGTGAAAATCAGCCTGCCAGCTCCTGCCAGCCTGCATAGCTGGTTAAAAAGCTATGAAGACTCGCAGAGGAGGCTACAAACTGAATTAGTTTTGTTTTGTTTTTTTATATGAAGGTTAAATATGAAGAGAAGTGGGTGGTAATCTTGTCTTGCCCCTCCATGGTTCATGGGCTTATTTATATTCCACCATGAACAGTGTCTGTGTGGACTATGAATTTACTCACTGTCCTCCCATGGGGTCCACTGGCTTGTTCTAGTTTCCATTTACACCTCAATAACATTGATGGCATTGATGGCAAACTCCTAGGATTTATGTGCAGTATTGTTATAGGGATCTTAAATTGTGAGCTCCTTTTTGACTCAAGGACAGTTACGTTTAGTTGTATATTGTTAAACACATTGTACAGATATGTTAATTTGCTTCTCCCTAAAATGGCCCTAGACTACGATACAAACACACGATACATACGTAGATGTTAGATTGTGAGCCCCTATGAGGGACAATTATGTGACAAGACAATATACTCTATACAGCACTGTGGAAGATGTTGGTGCTATATAAATACTAGCTATATGGCAGGGCTACCATATTAAAATTCTGCACTGAAAATATAGTCAGCTGTAGCTGGTAACCATTAAAATTTACGCAAGATTGCTCTCTAGTGGTTGTTCTAAATATAACAGCTCTGAATTGATCACGTGCAAAAAATGCTTCATCTATATTCTTTTAGTTTGTTTAGGTTTGTAATCTTTGTAATTAGACGACATTCATCTGTCATTTAGGGCTTTTTATTGCCTCTCTTTTTTTTTTTTTTAATTCCCGGTGTTGAAAGTAGAATTGCAAGTTCTTTAACTTCTTTTTACTACAAAAAAAAAAAAAAAAACACAATGTAAAATATAGTAAATGGTGATGCTGGTGGATAAATGAAATCTGTATGAAGTGCTGTGTGTACTAAATTTTTAGTCTGGCAGATGTATTCCACATTGTCGTGGTGGCCATAGACTGCACAGATATCAGTGTTCTGCCCAGAATTTTTTTCAGCTGTGTGGCATGAAAAAGTAGCCAGGTGGGGCGAGATGAGAGAATGCAGGGCCGGTGCTTCTGTGCGCAACTCTGCTTACACCATAGAAGGAGGTGAGACGATGACAGCCGGGTGGTCACCAAAACTAGCCGGGTGGAGCACCCAGCTAAAAGAGCCTGGGGAGAACACTGGATATATTTATTGTGTATATCCGCTTGTATTATCTAACCAATTGTTTTTCTACACTGTTGAGACACTTCCAGCATTGATGCATTGTAGGTAAACAGTATTAGTCAATCTGGAAAATCCATATGCATTATCAGATTTAAACTTCAGAAAAATTAATACAGAAAGACAAAGATGAGAAGAAGGCCAAGGTGGCCTATAAACACTCCTCCCCCAATGTATTAATCAGTTCATGCCACAGGCTTGAGGGAACAGATGTGTGTGTCCACGAGTGTGCACACTTCCACGCTCTCTCCAGCTCTAGCCTTGTATAAATGTCCTATTTGTACTGAAGGTGCACAAATGGGATGTTTATAAACATCTAAACTGCAAGAAGTGGTTCCAATTGTTTATATGATACTTGAATTTGTTTTGATTGTATAAAGTAAATTGAGTGCATAATCCTGCATCCTGCGCATTTAAACGATCTGGAGCTTGATCATCCTAACATAATAATGCTAAAATTTGTATAGCGCTTTTCTCGTGTTGGACTCAAAGCGCTCAAGAGCTGAAGCCACTAAGGGTGTGCTCAAAGGGCCACCCTGCAGTATTAGGCAGTCTTGCCCAAGAACTTTTTACTGAATAGGTACTACATGTATAACACAGTGCCACTGAAATAAACAATATTGTAAACATATCATTTATCACATTGCTAAAGATGGCTATACACAATTCAACCCAAATTTCTGATCAGTCAGCCATGGTGGAAAATTCTGGTTGATTTTCAAACAAAAGTTGAGTGGCGTATTGGTTTGATTTAAAAAAAAATGTATTCAAGAAAGTTGATTTTAAAAGATGTACAGAAAAGGGAAAACATTTGTATGGTGTATGACCACCTTTAGTGGTTACAAGTTTGGAAACCTTCAGTAATGCACTATGGACCTGATCCAATTAACTTTATCCTAAGTTGTTTTCTCCTAGGAGATAATTTTTTTTTTTATCTTCTGTTTAAAATAGCTTTTCAGCACTCTGCAACTGAAAAAAGTACTGAAAAACTACTGTACTTTCAACATTTTTCTATTTTCTTGCTTGTTGGTGGCTTAAACATTTTATTGATAAAATATGAAAATTTCACTTCTGAAAAAAATTAAGGTAAAAAAGTGAATTGGATCGGGCCGTATGGCTTGAAAGAAATAAAGCAAATAAAACAATAAGAGACCACCTGTCACGGAACAGCCATGAGAAACGAGAATGCAATCGGTTTATTGCGCCGATTGCCCTTGATTGTAGTCGGGCAAGCAATTAGAGACTGACATTCCTGTTTTTTTTAAAAAGGCAGTTTTTTCCCCCCTTCACCAGCTGGTAGGAAACCTGGCCCTGTGACTTGCTAATTAAGCCGGAGGCGTAACACTCAGATGTTAGTTTACAAACCAGGAGTCTTTTCAGAGCCAAGGAAGCTAATCCCAGCAGGAGGCAGACTTAGCGGAACCATTCAGCCAGAATAGGGAAACATAAAGTTATGATCTTTACGCATGTTTTAGAAGTACCATACATCGGAGAGCTGTGGAAGTTATCTCATTCTGTTGGTCCGGATCTTGTGAGTATTTTGATATTAAATTGGGGCCACTGGCATAACCAGAACTCGGGGGATTCCACTGTTTTTTAACCGGGCATGCGAACATGCCCAAGTTTGGTATCATATGAACTGGCCTAGTCTGAGAAATATGAATATGTGATGGTCATGTGTGTGAGGAAAGCGTAAGCCGAGATATGACAAATGTCATATTTGGTGGGCATAGAGCACCCAGCCAGGGGGCTCACCGCCCCTGTCCAACCCCTGGGCTGTACTTGAGGCTCCACCCAAAGATGGGCATTGTTCAAAAGTGGTTGCAAGGGACTCCTCCCTCATTCCTCCATTTTTCCACCTTCATGAACACACGGCCACCGTGAGGAACAAGTGGTGGCCATCTTGTCTAAGCTGAAACAAAGGACACATGGCTAGCAGCCATCTTGATCAGCCATCTTTGCTGAAACTGAACAAAGGACATTTTCCATATTGCTTGGATTTTAAACTTTGCTGAACTGAACAAAAGGAACTCTACAAGTTTTCCCAGAACGGACATATTTCCACAAACCCTAAGTATTTTCTACCCTTTTTTATTTCATACTGGCTATTACTGTTTTAATAATTGTTGATTTTAATAATTGTCTGTATATATTAATTTATATTGCTTTCAATAAACAGACGCTATCGTCAGTTGTTGTTCCAGCTACCCTATTTCAGCACACACAGGAACTGAACTCAGATCTCTGAAGAGACGCTACTATTGTATTGTGGTTAACTAGACAGAATAGAGTGTGTTTAACCGTTTTATTTGTAGATCTAGGCTCAGACAGGCAGCGAGCTCCTCTGTCCCATGGTAACAGAGGTGGTGGCAGATACCCTGGAATAGTGTGTAAAGTTGTAATTACCGTACCTCACAGGCTCCCTTCTGGTTGGTCTGCGGCCAATTCCCAACGGTTCCTGCGCATTGACTGCGACCAGAGTTCGCACGATCCGTGCGCTGGCACCGTTTGGAAGTCCATTTGTGGTCTGACCACTAGGGCTCGTGTGACAGTGTTTGGCAGCGGTTGGGACCTGTGTTGTGGTGAAAGTATCTAAGATAGCGCTAGCGCTATCAAGAAACGAACTAATTCGTTGGTGTAGCTGGAAGGCAATATATTTTTTTATATATAGAGAGAGACTGTGTAGCCAGTACCCCTCCTCAAAAGTTTTATTTTATTTGGCATGGAAATGTCCGGGAACTACCAGAACATGTGCCTAGCAGACCTGGAAAATCTTTGCGAAGCGAGGGGCATTGACATCCTCCGCAAGAAAAAACGGGACCTGATAGCAGACTTGTCCAGATGGGATAGCCAGCAACTGTGGGAGCTGGATGTGTCCGCTGAAGTGGACGCCGGCCCACCGGACTCACGTCGAGGGGAACCAGAGGCTGAAGATCCTAGGTGTACAGAGGTTGAGCAACCTGCGGGCAATGCGGCAACAGTTACGCAAGAGGCTGTGAGTGTGGTCCCCAATCCCAGAGTTTCTGAAAGTACTCGCCCGGAACTGCCCAGTACTGGACTGTCCATGGGTGCTGACCTGGTAATGCAGCAGGCATTACGAAAGCTGAAGGAGACTGACCTGGACAAGTACCTGCAGTACATGCGTGAGGAGCGCCAATCTGCAGAGGCGCGGGAGTAACGACAGCATGAGCTCAACATGGAAAAGGTTCAACAGGCCAGCTGGAGTTCACCGCCCAGCCTCCCTGCTGAAGGAGCACCACCTGTAAGTGTAAAATTTAAATTTGCTAATATTTAATAAGACACGGACATTGACTTGTTTCTGCGGTCTTTTGAAAAAGCATGCCGTCAGTATCGTCTGTCCCAAGACCAGTGGGCCAGACATCTGACACCTTTGCTGCGCTACAAAGCGCTTGATGCTTTCGCAGAGTTGCCTGCGGAGAAAGATAATGATTATGCCGCTATAAAAGACGCTATCATTACCAAATACCAGCTGACGCCAGAAGCCTATCGCAAAAAGTTCAGGGCCTGGCAGAAAAAGTCTTCTGATTCGTACCGAGATGTGGTCAGCAGCTTGCTCACCACACTCCGCCAGTGGACTCTAGGCCTCACCAAAGGGTCTTATGGTGTCCTGGAGGACTTGATAGTCCTAGAACAATTTCTGAACATTTGCCCTGCTGATGTACGACAGTTTGTGCTGGAGCGCAAGCCTGCATCAGCAACTGTCGCTGCAGACCTCGCTGAGACCTTTACAACTACCTGGGTGCCTGATACACGCAGAACTGTCCCATACAGCTGGAGAGGAGGTCAGCCCAATACCCCGGCAGACTCTCCTGCCCCTGTGAGCCGTCAGCCACCGAGGCCACCCAGCGCAGCTGCTGCAGCCCCTGGAGAAGTCACCTGTCACTACTGCCGCCAGCACGGACACATGAAATTCGACTGTCCGGTGCGGAGACAGACACCACCAACACCTGGATCATCTGCATCACCTGCACCTCACCCACAGCAGAGGCAACCCGCCAGCGAACCACAGCCTGGATCATCAGATTTTGTTCTGTTTGCCCGTGGAAAGGAAATCCGCGACCGAACCGACCAGCAGCAACTTGTTAGGGTAAACGGCAAAGTTGTCACCGGATTCCGAGACACTGGAGCTGACATCACGTTAATTCACTCACACCTTGTGCCAAAGGAGAGCATCAGCTCCAGCCGATCCCTTGCCCTTACTGGAGTAGAGGGCACCCTTTTCCACATAGCCCACGCGAGAGTGAAGATCGACTGGGGGGTGGGAGTCCAAGAAAGGGTTGTTGGGGTTATGAAGGATCTCCCAGTCCCTGTGTTACTGGGGACTGATTTGGGCAAGCTTGTGTCCTATTACGAACCTGCCACGACCGCCTTTTCGCTCACGGAAGGAGACGGACTCTCCACCCACCACCAGGTACTTTATACACTTGGGGGAGCACCAGGGGGAGGTGGGTTGAATGTGCCCAGTTCAAGGGTACCAGGTTCAATAGTGCCTGCTTCAAAGGCACCTGAGTTTGATGTGCAGACTGTCTGTTGTGATGATGATGTAACTGTACCTGAGTTTACTGTACAACCTGTCTGTAATGAAAAAAATGTCTATACCTGTCAATGTCATTAATGCATGCAACGATGATTTGAGTAATGCCCACTGTGCCCTTCTGAAGGTGTACCTGTGCTAGCAGTACCGCGCAGCTGTACTGCTCAGGACCTGAGCTCAGAACAGGTGGAGGGGGTTCCGGCCTCCTCCGCCTCCTCTGACCACAGGGATGAGACCTTTCAGCCGCTGGCCTTGTGTGACATGAGCCAGTTGGCTGAAACTGACAGCGTATTCACAGCAGCATTACAAAGGGACCCAAGCCTGGAGGTGCTCAGGCAGCAAGCCTCTGAGCCCCTCGCAGACGGGGCCGCTTTCAAGGTGTACTGGGAAGGTGGGAGACTGCACAGCGAGTCTGTACAGCCCCCTACAGGTAAGCCTCAGGCGAATACCAAATGGCTTGTGGTCCCAAGTGCGTTCAGGGGACATGTGCTGCAATCCGCACATGATAATTCCCTGACAGGACACTCTGGTGTCCGCAAGACACTTGCCTGTATTCGGAGACAGTTTTATTGGCCCGGGATGAACAGGGATGTAGCAAACTACTGCAAAGCATGTGCCGTCTGTCAGGAGCTGGGAAGGTCCAGGGATTCCCGCGGGGTTCTCTTAGGTCCACAGCTACTTAGCAGGGAACCCCTGCGTGTGTGTAACACTTGATAAAGGCCGCTGGCCGAAACATCGTGTTTTTTTTCTATTACTATGGTACAATAAACCAGCATTTTTGCACAAATCCAGGTGCAGACCCAGTCATTCTGTCTTTGCTGCTGGCTGTTGACCTACCCAAACCACTGCCCATTGTCAGCAGTCCTGGCAGACGCCCCATCCGAACGCAGTGGCGCAAACGCCATGTCCTAAACGGTCCATGTCGGGTCAAGCCTGAGGGTAGCGGACCACGACCTGTCCAGGGGAACCGAGCCGCAGGCGCCAATGGGTTTTCCCGCCACGCCAGCAGCTCGAGACCCGTCAGCCAGGTTGGCTGACCCGAAGCGGGCAGCCGACACCGGAACGCTGATGGGCTGTCCCGGTGTCAGGGGGAACTAGACCTAACAGCGCCAAGGGCTGCTACGGCGGATGTCTTGCTGACAACCCCCTACACAGCTTCAGGAAGGGGAGGTGTCACGGAACAGCCATGAGAAACGAGATTGCAATCGGTTTATTGCGCTGACTGCCCTTGATTGTAGTCGGGCAAGCAATTAGAGACTGACATTCCTGGTTTTTTAAAAAAGGCAGTTTTTCCCCCCTTCACCAGCTGGTAGGAAACCTGGCCCTGTGACTTGCTAATTAAGCCAGAGGTGTAACACTCAGATGTTAGTTAACAAACCAGGAGTCTTTTCAGAGCCAAGGAAGCTAATCCCAGCAGCAGGCAGACTTAGCGGAACCATTCAGCCAGAATAGGGAAACATAGAGTTATGATCTTTACGCATGTTTTAGAAGTACCATACATCGGAGAGCTGTGGAAGTTCTCATTCTGTTGGTCCGGATCTTGTATGTATTTTGATATTAAATTGGGGCCACTGGCATAACCAGAACTCGGGGGATTCCACTGTTTTTTAACCGGGCATGCAAACATGCCCAAGTTTGGTATCATATTAACTGGCCTAGTCTGAGAAATATGAATATGTGATGGTCATGTGTGTGAGGAAAGCGTAAGCCGAGATATGACAAATGTCATATTTGGTGGGCATAGAGCACCCAGCCAGGGGGCTCACCGCCCCTGTCCAACCCCTGGGCTGTACTTGAGGCTCCACCCAAAGATGGGCATTGTTCAAAAGTGGTTGCAAGGGACTCCTCCCTCATTCCTCCATTTTTCCACCTTCATGAACACACGGCCACCGTGAGGAACAAGTGGTGGCCATCTTGTCTAAGCTGAAACAAAGGACACATGGCTAGCAGCCATCTTGATCGGCCATCTTTGCTGAAACTGAACAAAGGACATTTTCCATATTGCTTGGATTTTAAACTTTGCTGAACTGAACAAAAGGAACTCTACAAGTTTTCCCAGAACGGACATATTTCCACAAACCCTAAGTATTTTCTCCCTTTTTTATTTCATACTGTTTTAATAATTGTTGATTTTAATAATTGTCTGTGTATATTATTTATATTGCTTTCTATAAACCAACGCTATCGTCAGTTGTTGTTCCAGCTACCCTATTATTCAGCACACACAGGAACTGAACTCAGATCTCTGAAGAGACGCTACTATTGTATTGTGGTTAACTAGACAGAATAGAGTGTGTTTAACCGTTTTATTTGTAGGTCTAGGCTCAGACAGGCAGCGAGCTCCTCTGTCCCATGGTAACAGAGGTGGTGGCAGATACCCTGGAATAGTGTGTAAAGTTGTAATTACCGTACCTCACAGGCTCCCTTCTGGTTGGTCTGCGGCCAATTCCCAACGGTTCCTGCGCATTGACTGCGACCAGAGTTCGCACGATCCGTGCGCTGGCACCGTTTGGAAGGCCATTTGCAGTCTGACCACTAGGGCTCGTGTGACAGACCACCTAAATACACAAAGTAACATGCATTCAAAGTGCTTGAAGTCACATGTATTAAAACAAAGCACATAAACGCAAGTGATTTTAGGCTATGCTAGTGGGAACAGTTTCTTATCTGTACCTCACTCTTTTCACTGTGCTACACCCATGAATGCCATTGTCGTTGTGTTTAAGAAAAATATACAAATTTAATTATGATAAACATAACAGTCCTTGCTTGATTTTAGAGTTGAAACAGTGATTATGTAATGAATAACCACGTGGAGACTGTAGCCTGTTTCACAATCATGAACTTTGGTACTTAATGTTTGAGTTGTAACACATTGCTTAGAATTTCACAGCACCAGGTATGGACACCTATCCTATTTTGTTATATTTTGTTATACGTAACACAGATTAATTTTTTTTTCTTTGTAGTATGTCTTCTATGCTGCAGTATTTTTTTTTTTTTAATTTTCCAGGGAGAACAGACATTTTAAGGTTTCAGTAAACATGAAATACTCCATGTTTCCTAGCAGCAGTTATGTTGCTTGAATGCCGCATTGTTCACTGTGCAAGAGATATAAGGTTTATTTCCGTTATTCAAAATTTAGCATAATTTTTGAGTTATATTGTAAATTACTAATACTGTAATATACAGTTTGAATACAATCCTCTTGCTTCAAGTAGCACCGTGTGCCTCTGACAGCCTCAGCTGCCTGTGAACATATGTTTCTACCAGGGTTGAATTTGTATCTGTGATGCTGAGATTTCCCCACTTTCCGACCTCCAGATTCGGATAGTCATGTCTGCAGCTGAAAACAAAATATTATATGGTAGATGCAGTACATAGGTTTTTGATGTGTCATTAAAAATCATCTTATTTTCCTTTTTCTTTGAATTTTTTATTTTTTTTTATGCAGTTAACCTTCCTCTGTCAGAATTTTAATCACATAAACAAATACACTTGAGTTGAGGGAGTTAGCTTGAGTTGAGGGAGTTAGCTTTGGGCTCTAGGGGTGGGGTTGCTGCTGCTTGGACCTGCTTCTAAAGATGCCCACTAACAGTACAACTTTCAGCAAAGAATCGCCCAAACGATGAGATACATTTGGTCGTATTGGCAATAAAATACACCTCATTGATGTTCCAAATCAACTGCAAATGATTCTTAAGGTGATCATTCGATTAAAATGCAATCAATCTGAAAAATGTTTTTATAATCGAATGTGAGGGATAGGAATTACAGATTGGTTCATTAATGGCGGAAAAAAATCGATGTATTATGATATTTTATTTCCGATCCCATTTATCTGCTCACTTGGGTGATTCTTAACAGGCACCTGTAGCCTGCTAAGGGATGGGCCCAGACTGAATCGCTGAGAGGATTGCAGCTCATAGCAATGACTGTCTATGATGCAGGAAGTAACCATTGTCAGGTCTTCTTGTTGTAAATCTCTCTCCTCGCTCTGCGTCCACCCGCCTCCAGCGTGTAATCCTCCTCCCCCTGCTGAAACCGCCATTGGGTTTTCTCTATACCCAGTTTGTTAGCGGGGGCAGGACTGGAAGTGGGCGGACATGAAGCCCTGGATGAGACTCTCAACAAAAAGACTGGGCAGGTATTTATAACTTCACACAAGAGGATCCTGTGAATTTGTGTTGTTGGCTGGATATCTGCTTTAACAATTCGATAAAAACCATGGATCCATTTTCGGTACTTGTTTTTCCACCTTTTATTTTTAATATAAAAAGACCCATAGGAATACAGCCACCACTTTGTCTTATTACTTTCTAAATTCTTCATAAAAAGCAAGTTGATTTGTTTGCTTACCTTTGCTTTCATAAACCATGCATATTGTTTACGTTATTATTTTGAAACCTGCATTCCTCTGTATGATCCCCTTGGCATTGCTTCAAATGTCATTTCTATAACAGAAGTAGCTGAAACCCATTTTAATCAGCGTTATTTGACTTCCCTTATACCAGTTCATTGATATCATGACAATCTTTAAAGTGAACCTCCGGACTAAAAATCTACTCTGCAGAACTGAAAAGGCTTGGTGTTTAACAGTTTCACAGCATCTGAACGTAGTTTTTCTTACCAAAGCATCATTTTTATGGTGGCCATACATGGTACAATTTTTTCATACAATCTTACCATTTCTATGTAGTATAAGAGTAAATTAAGTGAAAATAATGAGGATAATTTAGGCAGTTCCCTTATACTACATAGAATTGGCAAGATTGGATGAAAAAATTGTACCATGTATGACCACCTTTAGCTGCATTTAGCTAAGCTCCACCCATCAAAGAAAACTGCCCGGGCTTTTTTTCCCTGATGCTGTGCAAAGCATGATGGGATCTCCTATGTTATTCACGTTGCCTAGTAACTGGGAAGGGTGATCAGCACACAGGACAGTTGGAACTGTGTCTCATGCTCCCTGTCACCTCCTTTCAACCAAAAAGAAGGCTGCCTTTATGAAATCAAACATTTGCCTGTTCTTTTAAAACAGGGTGGGTAAGAGATTATATTACCTATCTATTTTAATTAACACAACTAATGTAACTCAATGACAGTATGTTTGTTTAGGCTGAAGTTCCTCTTTAAGTAGTCTTTAACCACTTTTGTAGGCCCGTTTCTAAAATGGGTGCTAGATTGACAGCCGCCACCCACTCATATCTACCCGCATACGCCAATGTCAGCCCATGCATGTGGCAATGGCCACGGCTCCACTCCTGCGCACTTGGTGTCTGACACGGACGCAGTCCATGGACACAGATCCCAGGAATTTTATTAGGTAGGATTACCATGGCAGTCTTTAAGTAGTTTTTAACCACTTTTCCCTTTGTAACATTATATTTACGTCCTCTGTAGCACTGGTTTTGGAACAAATACACAAGTGTATGTTCACAGTAATTAATGCTATTTGCCACCTAGGATCTTTAGTGGACCAGCCAAAAAAGGCTGTGCTGGTGTTTAATTCCACCCCTGCAGTGATCAGCAGTTGGAAGCAATGCCAAGGCAAGTTTCCTCTCCTCTCCCATTCCTTTGACTATTGCTAATCTTCTCCATCCAGTACTGCAACCAGTTGCATATGCTCGGTCCCGGCTTGATGATGTGATCAGAACAGAACCTGATGTGTGGCCATATGAGGCTGGCTTGAGTGCAGACAGGTAAACACCACTCAGCGTTGGAATGGGGAGAGCTGAGTGAATTCTGCATACCCTGCATGCAACTTGCTGCAGATTTCTGTATGGGGAAGGGCATGGAGGGTGTTTACTACACTATGAGGGAAAAGGAATGTTGGGGAAGAGGGGACCACTTAACCACCAGAGAGGACTATATAAGGGGTAAGGGGACCACAGAGGGAGGACTAGCAGGGAATACTATAAGGGGGCAGGGCACCACTAGACTTCTAAGGAAAATAATGAGTGTCATAAGGGAGAACATGGCTATTATATGGGGTAGGAGTGGTCGCAGTGCAGTGTTAACTATATAGGGCACACCACATTGGTCACTATCAGAGGGACACCAAGCACAGGGGCCTCTATAATGGGGCGAGATAACACACACAAACACACACAACACACACACACTCTGACTGACTGACTTAGTAGGGGTAGACAAAAGGGAGACATCGCAATAAGGGCACAATAATAGTGGGCATGCAATGTAAACTATTGCACTAAGAACACTGTTTAAAGAGAACCTGAACTGAAAATTAAAAAGTCACAATAACCATACACAGGTCATACTTGCCTTCTGTGTAGCCTACTCCTCAATCTCTTACTCCTCTCCTGCGTCCCATTTGTCTACGGGGATCAATGGAATTCTCAGTCCTCCCATTTTAAAATTGCCATTACCCCATAACTGCTTCCTAGTCCGCACACTGTTAAACTGTAATATCGCCTACATGAGCCATAGGGAAACATTGACATTACCTTGCACATTCAGTTGTAACTGACAGCTGCTGATATATAACTGACAGCAACTGGTATATTTCAGTTCTGACAAAATGTCAGAACTGGAAAGGATCACAGTAAGAAGAAAATGGTGAGCTTCTGAGAGGAACTGAAAGCGAGAGGTATGTATGTAATATTAATTTGCAGCTATGTCATGCGTTTATTTTAAATAATTTTACTCACTTCTGGTTTCCTTTAACCATGGCCACGTCAAAGACCACACCCCTGATATAATTAAATGCCTAATTCAACTATTACTCTCCTCTTACCCATTTTTATATTTTTTTTCTGTTTTATTTTTTCTCCCTTTAAAAAGCACATAAAATAAAATTTTTAAAATCTAATAAAGGATATGGTAAGAAAGCAGTCTAAAGACCAGTTAGCTTTGAGATGTTGGGTTATTGCTACTGATCTGTTAACCCATGCTCACACATAGATATCTGCCACCCTATTTTCTTCAGCAGAAATACATTCCGCATTGTAGCTGCAGTTATTACCTTTTTAAGTAACATCTGCAATACTCAGTGTCCTGATCCTAGAGTTGCAAACCTCCTAACCACAATACAATAGCATCCCTAGAGGTGGGGTTTAGTACTTTGCTACTCCAAAACATTTTGTAAAATTACAGTAGCCGATTTATTTTAAAATTTTTGTTGAAGGATGAAAGGAAACTGCATAATTATTTCTACAGAATGGAAAAAAGTTAAAGTTCCAAATATTGGATTGACTTTACCACATCTGCAACTTATCTGTTTTCATTTGTTTAAATAACATTTCATATTCATGTAAAGCCTGTAGGTTTATTACATATTCCAGTATTCTGCAACAGAAGTAGTAAATCTGTAGGCCTATAGTAATAAGCATCATGTCCACTAGATGGCATATGGAACAAAAGTCTAAATCCAAATGCAGAAGTATAAAACAGGATGTGTTTGGAAATAGTCATTGCTGCTCACCGAGATATTAAGTGTACACTTCATGCCTTTGCAAGCTAGCAATTTCAGCATTCCTCTTTATGGACTAGCAGTTTTGACATTTTAGCTATATCCCCATTTTAATCAGCAATAACTTTATCATTGTTTATGACTCCTTAGTGATAATTACAATGTTTTTTTTTCTAGATAAGCTAGACTTTCACTTGGGTTTTTTTTCCCTTCAGGAATTGTTTAATTCCCTATGCATTTTAAAGGGAAAGAGAAGAAAAAGTGAAAAGATATAGTTTCTCAGTTTTCACCTATTCATATTTTTAAAATAAAAAGTGCTACTATAGATAATAAAACCTAATTAGATTTGTCTATTTATTATAAAACTTGTGGATAAGCTGATCCCCAGCGTTTATACCCTAAAACAATAAAACATAGTGTAACCTGAGCTCACAAGTGCTGCTTCCATACCGTTGGAAGCAAGTTATAGCTACCTCCCTGGTGGCCAGCAGCAGACCTTGCATTTTCCATTTAGCTATTAACTCCTCATTAGAGCTGCTGGACCCACTGTCACATGACTAGACCCACTGTCACATGACTGGACCCACTGTCACATGACTGGACCCACTGTCACATGACTGGATCCACTGTCACATGACTGCATACATGGTCCTGAAAATATCAGAAGAAGTCAGAAGCTGAAGGAAGTTTACCAATCGTGGCAGGGGGAGGAGATTCTGTTTGAACTGTATCTGCAGCGCTAGCCATTGAAAGTTAAGCAATTAGCAGCACCGGCACATATTAGCACATAACTCTGCACACCGGCTGCACGGAGCTGACCGCTCAAATTACACTTATGATTACTTGCTGAGAAGGGAGAATTGGACAGGCTGTTTTCTATAAACACACAGAGGGTGGATAACTCTGTGTTTTCTTGTCTCCTTTGCAATAGTTTAGGTCTGCTTAAATACATCACAGGCGTAATCATGGGGTGGGGAGGAGTTTGGACAGCAATTAGAAACTATATAATAAAATTGTGCTGCCAGCTCAACGGTAGGAACTATAGGACCCAGCTAGGCTGGCACTTACATTATATTTATTGCAAAAATACTTGCAATGCCCTGTACTGTTGTGCTTTGTTGATTAAGGCAAGTTTACAGATCTATTACATACAAAAAGAAAGCAGGAGTTTACGTTGAGCTAAGGATTTAGCCATCTGCACCGAAATATTACCAGTATCTTCATTACCCTTAGCAGCCATTCAGTTTTTCACTTTTTTACACTCAGGGTTCACAGGTGAATGCATCACATCGGTTTTTCTGCAGTACATTTTTTTTTTCTTTTCACACCAGGTGTGTCCTTTCTATTTTTTACTTTGCCAAATGCAAAATGGATCAGCAGCACTATGTAAGGATAGCTGTTTATTTAGAAAAACGCAATAAAATTACATGATAGAGTGGTACCAAGCCACTCTTCTATCATGTAATTTTTCTTTTGCTACGCTTAGATCCTGGTGAGTAGTGGGGTCAATTCATCCTAGCACATGTCCATCACCGTTGTTTGAGTGCTTGTCATACAACCATTTCTGTATTTTTTTACATTGTGCTGCTGGGTAAAAAAGTTTAACCTATTTTGACAAACAAATGCATGTGGTGTCCAGAATAATGAATATGAAAATACGAGGACGTTTTCCGCTCATCCAAATGTTAGAGAATCTGTACTCTAAAGTTCTTACAATAAAAAGCATACCATTCTATTCATTATGTTCTCCTGAGCCCCTCTGTGCTGTTTCTGCCACTCCCTGCTGCAATCCTGGCTTGTAATTGCCAGTTTTAGTCAGTGTTTACAAATAAGACATGGCTGCTAACCAGAGTGTGATAGGCTGAGAGGAGAGCTTGGAGAGGGTGTGTAAAGCTTCTGCCTATCACAAGCAGTGCTGCACATTCCAGCCTGAGCCCGACAGAGCCGACAGAGGAAAGAAGATAAGATTTATTACAGAGACAGTGCAACTAGAAAAGGCAGCAGTAAGACAGAGCACATTAGAACAGGTATAGGAACTTATCGGATAGAAGAAATAAGGCTCAAAATCTTGTTAGAGTCTCTTTAACCTAGCCTAACCTGTCCTGCGTAACACAGTTATTTCTCTACCACTGTCATACTAGGGACTCAGTAAGAGCAGTGGTCATAGTGATTAAAATGTTTCTGTTGAGTGCATGTTCAGTAAGCTGTCTATTATATCCACATCCCAAGACTACTGTCTCTTGCCCTCTATGCTCTTGTATTTGCCGTGTAACATGATCTGACACACGAGATGGTTTTGCTGCTATTCTTGTAATGCTCATCTGTCTTTGCTTTTGTACTTTTGTAGCCAGGTGCACGTGTGGCAGAGGTGAAGCTAATTGAATCCATGGCTAGCTTCCAATAGTAAATTGAATTTGTGCAAATTAAGCATGATCTTCAGTTCCTGTTTCTTTCCAATGATGCTTGACCACAACATCATTTTATATTCTGTTTATATGAGCTGGAAATAAGATTTTTTTCTTATTTATTTGTAAGGATCATCTGTAGATTTGCATACAGGTCTGGTTTCAGTAGCAGTTGAAATTAGGACATTGCCTGGTACCTCTAGTCCATTAAATAGTTGGGGTGCATTAAATATCCCTATCTCTCCTTTAGAACGGTAGCTGCCTGTGACAATGAATAGATCTACTTCCTCCCCATTCCTGCTCACAGCTTTGCCTGTCCATACATACATGTGTTTTCTATGCCCTGCTTCTGACATCATGGTCACATGACAAGGTAGGTGGGGAGCAGGAAGGATGGGATACAGCCTTGTATCAGTAATTGGAATTTGCAGTGGGTAGTCAGCAAGCAGTGGTGGGGAAAACACTGTAAATATAGAATACCTCTGTAAGGGTAAGGGGCCATCAGTGGGGGAGGGAATTCAGTAGGGGAAATGCTAGTGAGGGGCACTATACTGGTTATTATATAAGGGGATGCTAATGGTTGAGTGCTAGAAAGACCTTTAGGAGGCACTGTAATGAAAATAATGTAATCATAAAAGTGTGCTTATTTTTTTTTTTTTTTTACAATATTACTTTATAATTTAGCCAGTGTTCACCCATTGTAAATTCTTTTCTCACCTTTCTTCTCCCTGATTTACATGCTGGAATTTATCATGGGTGGGGACATCTAGTGCTGTCAGGGGCAGCTCTTACCCCTGCGGAGTGTTTGTATACTTTAAAGGGAACCTGAAGTGAGTAAAATTATTTAAAATAACCACATGACGTAGCTGCAAATGAATATTACATACTAACCTCGCCTTCAGTTCCTCTCAGAAGCTCACCATTTTCTCCTTACTGTGATCCCTTCCAGTTCTGACATGTTGTCAGAACTGAAATATACCAGTTGCTGTCAGTTACAACTGAATGTGCAAGGTAATGCCAATGTTTCCCTATGGCTCATGTAGGCGATATTACAGTTTAACAGTGTGCTGACTAGGAAGCCGTTATGGGGTAATGGCAATTTTTAAAATGGAGGACTGAGAATTCCATTGATTACCGGAGACAAATGGAACGCTGGAGAGGAGTAAGTGATTGAGGAGTAGCCTACATAGGAGAGGTAAGTATGACCTGTGTATCTTTATTTTGACTTCTACTACATCTCACTACTGTGACACTTAAACAGTATTAAAATGACATTGGAAAGAGAGGCATTATATGGGGGGACCATACAGAGGAGGTCACTTGAAGGTAGATCACTTTAGTCAGGTGCGTGTGGTCTGGTAATTAGTCATGGAAATCCGAAGACAGAACGACAAAAGTTGTTTAGGTGATACCTTTAATGACTAAAGGTGTGTACACACGCCAGATTTTTTTAAACTAAGAGTCATCAGACCAGCCCGCGGGGTGGACATTCTGACGACTGTTTGCCTGTGAATACAGGCTGTCGTCAGGCTGATAAGGCTGGTTTTGACTGATCCGCATGTACGTGCCTTAACTGTACAAGATTTAGTATAGGATTATTTGAGGAAGACATTGGAGATTGGAGTGTTACAGAAGAGGACATCTATAAGAGAGACTCTCTATAAAGGAGAGCACTATAGCAAAGGTCATTATAAGAAGGAGCACTATGATAAAAGGCATTATAAGGTGAAGCAGTACTTCAAAGGGCACTATAAGTGGGTAAGCATAGTGGAGAATAGGAAAAGGGAGTTGCTGAAAGGTGGAGCACTATAGCAAAGGACACTATAGAGGAAAGCATTCACAGGATGCTCTTCAAATTCAAAGCACTATATCTTAGAGTATTATAATGGGGGATGCTGTATTAGATAGTACTAGGACAGGAGACATTGTAATGGAGGACACTATAATAAAGGGAATTTTAATGTGGGGAAACTACAATTGAGTACACTATAACCAGGAACATAATCGGACGACGCTTTAAAGAAAAGCAGAAATGAAAATAAACTTATCACATAATTTTGTAATTAGTGGTATGTGTAGTACTAATAGTAAATAAAACATTTGTAACATAGAACAGTTGCATATTTTTATTTTTGTATCTCAATGTTTAAGCCTAAATTCTAAATGGCAACCATAACAATCTGCTTTATTCAGTTGCAAAACAAACAGAAGTAATGATCCTTTGTACTCTCCAGCAGTAAAACCTTATCGGCATTGTTTTCTCAGCCAGATAAGTTTTGCCTTCTATTTGCTTTTCAAGACAGTGTGCAAAATGTAACTTTGTTTACCTTAGTTGCATAGAGCACAACTCTAGTTTTTTACCATTTGCTGTACAGGAAAAGTGAAAAGGATCTTTAGACAATTTACTAGGACTAGTACTATATGTACTTATGTGTACCATCCTGTCACTTCAGATATGCTTTAACTGTGGGTACTGTAATGCAGTGGACAATTTAGGAGCCCTAAAGGATGTGCGTGTTATTTTTGTTATTAATATTAGTACTTTTTGAGATAAGTAGTTTAGTCTTACGTTTTTAATGTGTAGGATATTACATTTGTAGTCATTCGCAATGCATAAAGTTGTGTGCTTTGCAATGCTGTATGCTTTTTTAAGTATATTGAAAGTGCCTGTCTGTGTCTTGGTCCTGAAACTTCTTGCTGTCAAGAGAGTGGGAGATGTTTTCCCAGAGCAGATCATTTTATCCTATTCACCTCTACTATAAACTGTTGCCCCTAATGATTATGGCCAAACATTTAAGGTAGCCATACATTTATCTATTGATGCAATTCACTTTATTGGGGGCGATCAAACTCAGTTTAGTTGATCGAAAGTCGATTGACTAGTTGCCCACACACTACAAGCAATAATCCAATGCAATTCACCCTTTCTTATTGATCTGACTGATGTTCTACCTTCATGCTATGAATGCACAAAATCGATAAAGAGTCGATCGATAAATATGTGAACAGTAGCCAATATCTTGTATCCTGCTCGATCGACTAAGCTGGTCAATTCGACATAACGGACACTTTTCTTTGATTGGGAATACTGATACACACTCTATTCTCTCTCGATTCAACAAAAAGTTCGAATCGATTGGTCGATCATACAGCTAAATCGGTAGATGTATGGCCACCTTTAAAGCGTTAATGTTGCTTGCATCCTCTCTAGTGATCCACCAAGGTGAATTGTTGTGAAGAGGAAAGGAGCCTAAACCCCTGTGTTGGACAGAGGGAGCGATCTTGACAATACTTTGCAAGTCTGTGTAGTTGTCATCAGATGGTGCTGCTCTCTTGGGTGCCACTCTAGGTGGTATATAATCTGCAGTAGACAGTGGGATGTTGGGGAAGGGTGGAAAAACAAGGGGTGGGGGGGAGAGCGCACTCAGGTTGTCATTCAATAAAAATGGCCAGCCGGCCGTGGAATATTCTCACCTGGATCTGTGGCTGACTGTCCCATACGGGGTGGCCAGCAGAAAGGCTTTGTCCTACTTGGACCGGGGACCAAGTCTTGGCAGAAGTCCTCATCCCCAAGGCGTGCAGACGATAGCCTCCTTCAGAGCTGTAGTAGCAGGCCACTGCTCTGGTATATTTTCCACCTAGCCTGTGCTGTGATGCCACTATAGGCGGCTGCACTGTCAGGCAGTCGTGGGTGGGTTAAGAAATTTGGGTTTAAGCAATTTGCCAGTGCAAGTGTATGCTAGTAGGAAATCCTCATCCTCTTGCCCATTTAATTTTTACTCGATGTCTAATGTAAGCATGTATACTTTTTACCTATCGGGGGTAAAAACATATGGTGTATTCCAAGCATTATTCTTCACACACCCTCCCCATTGTGCTTGTAAAAGCCTTGTGTACCTCTCCTTACCCTTTCCTGCCTGCATTTCTCACTATTCTATTAATATTATTCCCACTTACACTGGCTGCCACCTCTTGTGGGTAATGGAAAAAAATGTAAGAGTTTGGACAGCTGTGTGTCTAATAAAATTGTGCCTCAACAGGAAATGGATTTACAGGAGCCAACTAGCCAGGTCATTTCAATATATTTATTGCAGAAAGTACAAGTGTGCACTGCTTAAATCTTTGTCTACTGCTATTTAATGTAAATAATTATTTTACAATATTCATTTAAAGGGAAGGTCCAAGCAAAATAAAAAAATGAGTTTCACTTACCTGGTGCTTCTACCAGCCCCATGCAGCCACCCTGTGCCCTCGTAGACACTCACTGCTGCTCCAGTCCCCCGCTGGTAGCTTGCCGACCTCGGAGGTCGGCGGGACGTATTGCGTACATTTTTACGCATTCCCGCTAGTGCAGGAACATTAACACATACATTTTTACGCATTACTGGTTCAATGCTAAAAATGTACGCATTAAACATTTTTACGCATTGAACCAGAGAGTTGAGGGATGAACTAAGGCTATACAGTCTGAACTGTACTAAAAGTATTAAAATGCTGCCATTACTGGCAAAAAGGCAAATCATCCATTTCAGATTACATAATGGTCACAGGAGAATCTGCCATCAAGTAACCATCTGTTAGATGATATTCCTGTGGGACAGCTGTCATTAAGAAATCTGCATGGGTTTGCAATGCGGGAAAGATTACCAACAATTTACTGCAATCTTTGTAGTTCCGTGAATACTGCTGGGTTAGAGGATATGTTGTAGCAGTTGCCAAATGAAATGAGAGTGAAAAAAAAAAAGTTTGACTAAGAGCTAATTTCCTTGGCATCCCCAAAACGCAACATTGATTATGATGTCAGGCAGGGCAGTTCAATTTTGTGGTGGTAAAATTAGTTTTACTTTTGTCCAGTCTGCATTTTAGAAAGCAGGAAAAACAGTTGTGGTGTGAGCTTTTAGGGCAGCTAGATTAGGAGTAGAGAAACAGATTTGGGTGTCATCAGCATATAGGGGATGCAGAAATAGAGCTGCCAAGCTGAGCGAGATGAGTAATGGATGGGCAAGGTGACCTTAGTTTGGCTACCCATAATCGTAAGAGTTTCCTGACCGAGGGCCTTTGGGTATAGAGCAGGGGTCAGGAACCTTTTTGGCTGAGAGAGCCATAAACACCACATATTTTAAAATGTAATTCTGTGAGAGCCGTACCATGTTTCAAACTGGGACAGTGCGCATGCGCAGCAGAGGGCTCATGTCCATGCTGCCATGGTGATGTGTGTACAGTTGATCCGTTGGGCAGCGGAAGTGCCAGACACGTCTTCAGCTTCTCTTGGGTTTCAGCAACATCAGCGATTTCCCCTAGAGCCAGACAGGAGAAATACAGACTAACAGCTTGTACAATTAGCTAGCTGACTTGGGGGTTGATTCACTTTGTAGGACGAGATCTCCACAGAGTGCTGGGATCTCGTCCTACAAAGTCACTGGACCTGACAAGGTCCAGAGTGGGACAATTGGAGAAGCTGTTCGTTTTGGGGTAGGACGGGTAAGTTAGTAGTGCATGCTACAGCATTAATGTACCTAGTTTGAAAATTTGTATTTGCGCCACCACACTAAGCTTCACTGCTTGAGCAGTATAGCTTAGTGAATCAACCCCCCACTGATTTGTATGTGAACCAGATTTAGCCATCAAAAGAGCCACATCTGGCTCCCGAGCCATAGGTTCCCTACTCCTGGTATAGAGGATGACTGGCCCTCGTCCAGGGCATGAGTCAGATCATGCATGGGTCTTCTCTGCATTGACGTTCAGCACTGGGGCTTCCTTGGAGGCCCTATTATCTGCCTTCCTGGGCACCATTTCACAGCACCCTTTATTGTCATTATCCGTCCTCGGTTTAATAATAATAATACACACCCTGTTCCCAGATTCCACTCAGCCTGCTGAAAACTTCTCAAGAACCCAGATATTCAGAGAACCCATAATCTTAGGAGTATATTCTGATCTGATTATAATCGGAGGTACTGTGGTACATATTCTACTGGAAATACAATATCTCCGGAGTATCTACAATTAGTGAAATTTCCTGTAAGATCTTAAGCAATTTATCTTGTGAGAATCATCCAAATTATAACTCTTTTTTTCTTGTATATTAACAATGTGAGAGGTTTCTTAATGCATATGTTACGGCCAGAACCCGAAGCCTGGCCACTTCGGGTTCTGGCCGGTCAAAACGAGAAGTGGCCGGCTGATGCGGCCAATGTGAGAAATGTACCCTCATTTCGGACTTTGGCCGGCAAGAACTCGTTGTGGCTGTATGCGGCCGGCCAAGTCCCGAAGTCCTGCTCCCTCGGCTCTCCCCCGCTGCCTGCACTAATCAAACCTCAGATCAGGGCGACCGGACCGACGAGGCGGAGAGAGGCAAAGCACACAAGTCACCCGCAGTACGTGAACACTTCAGTGCGGAAGCGCCAGTCATTTGGCACTTCCGCATGTGAAGTGTACAGGTCCGGGCGGGTAGCGTGCGTGTGCTACTCTGCCTCTCTCCGCTTCTCCCCGCCTCTTCGCCCTGATCTGAGGTCTGTGAGTAGGCGCACAGCAGGCAACTCTCCCGGCGCACACGAAAGCAATCAATGCACATAGAAAAGCGCCCCCCTCCAGCCATGCAAAGCACCCCCAGCAATGCAAAGTGCGCAGCCCGCCCCCCCCCCCCCCCCAGCCATGCAAAGCACCTAGTGAAGCACCCCAGCCATGCAAAGTGCGCAGCCCTCCCCGCCATGCAAAGCACCCCCAGCAATGCAAAGTGCGCAGTGAAGCCCCCCCAGCCATGCAAAGCACCTAGTGAAGCACCTCAGCCATGCAAAGTGCGCAACCCCCCTCCCCTCCACCATTCAAAGCACCCCCAGCAATGCAAAGTGCTCAGTGAAGCACCCCAGCCATGCAAAGTGCGCATTTAAGCCCCCCAAGCCATGCAAAGCACCCCCAGCAATGCAAAGTGCCCAGTGAAGCCCCCCCGCCATGCAACGCACCCAGCGAAGCCCCCCCCCCCCAGCCATGCAAAGCGCCCAGCGAAGCCCCCCCCCCCCAGCCATGCAAGCATCCCCAGCCATGCAAAGCACCCAGAAAAAGCCCCCAGCCATGCAAAGCGCCTAGAGAAGCGCACCCAGCCATCACTAATCACCACTGTAATTTGATCTCTCCCCTGTGTCACTCGACTGCTGCAGCAGAGCAGCTAATTTTAAAGCGCAGGATGATAAATTTGTCTGCTTTCGTCAAGAAGTAGACACGCTGCTGATTTGTTGCAGGATTGTGTATTCGCTGTGACAAAGAACGTTTTTTTTTTTCCTGTGAAGGGTATTATGCTGTTGTGTATCTTTCAGAGCAGAGAGGAGGTTCCGAGTGCCATTCATGGTGCTGGACAGGACCCGAGATGTTCTGGGATCTGTGCGTTTTGGACTTTGGCCGACTGACTTTGGCCGTTTCTAGAACTGGCCGGCCAATGTCAGAAATTCCCAGCATTTTGGACTTTGGCCGACGTCAAATCGGCCAGTTCTAGAAACGGCCGGCCAATTCTAGAATTGGCCGATTTCTGGTTTTGGCCGTAACACATATAAAACTCTGATCTTCAGGCATTGTAACTGGCAGATTATGGGTAGCCAGTATTAGCTGATATGAAGTGGTAGATCAGCAGGGCCCTGCTAGTGATCAGGCTTTGTTTTACTGAGTCAGTAAATTCATAGCAGCATGTGACAGCCTGCCTCTGCGACAGCCATAGCCCTTCTATGGGATGCTTATGGAGAAGTGGTGATTATGACAGCTGTAGTAGAGCATGAGCATATAAAAGAATAACAGAAGAGAAGATGGAGAAAAGAAAATCTACACTTAGTATGTAAAAACATGAGTGTAAGGCTATACAGGCATAGTTACCAGCCCATATTACTCTGATGAAGCAGCCAAATGCCTTTTGAAGTGTTGGTCCTTTCTCCTCTCTCTGCTGATTTCATATATCAGTGTGTTTCGTCTCCTGAGGTGTGGTTACTATCCCTGTATGCTTGTTTGCATTTTTATTGATTTCTGATATGATTTACTGCTGATTCTGACATTTAGTTTTTGCTGCATGATATTCATAATCTTACCACATATACAGTACATATTGAACTATAGTTTTCTGCTCTATGCATCTTATTCGTTTACTTGTATTAATTCTGATTTATATTATTTATGGCACTTGCATGTTAACTGTTTTATTATATAGATCATACACATAAATGACAGGAAACTTTCTGTTATGTTTATTTTGCATTTAAGTTGTACTCTATGATTTAGCAGTTGATTGATTTATGTATTGGCGTCAAAGTTTATTGTGTACAGAGTAAATTGTTTTTCTCTTTTAACTGTACTTGTTGTTTTATGTGTCAGATTTATAGATATTACAAATATTGATATTGGGTCATATGCAATTCACTTTTTCACCTTAGTTTTCTCTTAGGAGATAATTTTTCATCTTTGATTTAAAATAGTTTTCCAGCACTTTTTAGCTAAAAAGTACCAAAAAGTTGGTGAAAAAGTAATATTAAAACTATTTTGAGTATTTTCTTGTTTTCTGGTGGCTTAAAAAGCATTTTATTGACAAGTTAAAAAATATCACCTAGGAGAAAACTGAGTGTGAAAAAGTGAATTGCATATGGGTCAGTGTTTCATAATGCATGTTCCAGGGTTCTTTCTTTTTTGCTTTTGATTAATGTTTACTTCATTGTGGCTATATACTGTATATGAGATGGAACCGTTTTGGACGTTTGCTTTTTCCTTTTTTTTTTTTTTTTCTCATTGATAGATTTATGTATCTGCTTGCAATTGCTTCCTGTTGTAGCCTTCACAAATGCCAAGTGATCCAGTGATTGTGACCAACCAGTCAGGGACTTGCAAATATATCACATGCCCCTCTGTGATTTCATTTTATGGACATATAGGCCTCAATTCACTAAGATCATGCTAGAGATAATAAGGCAAGAGAAAACTTACCTCCACACGTGAGAGAGTTATCTTACCTCTTCATTCCTTAAGTTACCTCCCCTGTAGTTAATTTACCTACTCTGTAGTTAATTTACCTCCTCTGTAGTTATTTTCACATGCAGCTAATTAACAGCCTGTCTTTAACTCTGGAGTTATTTTAAGGATTGGAGAGTTAATTTAAAGACAGAAGAGTTAACTTTAGGCTTGCCTGAGGTAAAATGTTTCCTGAATACTACATGCCTTATCACCATGGTAACAACTCTAGAAGAGTTATTAAAGACAGGAGATAAGTTTAGTGAATTGAGGCCAAAATCTTTAGTTTGGATACTATAAAAAGGGTTTGCAACATTTTCTGTTTTATGTTGCTGTCTTGTGTGTCCTGATCTGGGAGAGTCACAAGACCGAAATAGTAGTAAATAAAAACTTTCACAGAACCCTGTGAAGGCTTTGTTTCTGTCAATCAGTTTTTGATGATGAATTTGTTAAAAGTGGCAATAAAGTCACCACATATGCTGAGTCTAAAATAAATGTCCTGTACTTGCTGTAGCTGAAAAACTTTTGTTTGTGCTGAAGCTAAAAAGCCATAGTTATGGCAAGTTTTTTTTTTCTGCGATGTGGTCACATGGTTATGCCTACAAGAACTTGCCAAGTAAGCAATTTTTCCAATATAAAGGCATTGAGGTTCTTTCCTACCATGCATCTAAGGGTGCAGTATGTATTCATGACCCAGGGAAAAATGTATGGATTTTTAGCTTCAGAACAAATATTATTTTGCAGTGTTAAAGGGGAGGGCATTCATTTTAGACATAAGATAAGTTGAGGACTGTAGTTTTTGTTTAATTTTTGGTGACAGTGATGAAACTACTAATGCAATCACTATGAGGCCTCTTGTACACTTCATGCGACTCCGATTTACGTTTTTGAATCTGCACTGCATGCTGCTTTTTGTTTGTTTTGATAGCATGAAGAGAAAATCAGAATCTCAAATCACACCCTTGTCTCTCACCGGGGATAAACACACCCTTGTCTCTCACCGGGAAAGCTACCAAAATGCGATCACCAAGAAAAAATCCTCCTACCTATCACAGGAGATCGCAAAGGCCGCCAACAGACCAGCCCAACTATTCCGCACAGTTGATAGACTATGTAATCCATCCTGTCTAAAACCCACTATAACTCCCTCAAAGGAGCTACCGTATTTCGCGCCGTATAAGACGCTCTGGAATATAAGACGCACCCAGGTTTTGAGGGCAAAAACCAGGGAAAAAAAAGAATATATACTAAACCTGATGCGTCCATATTCCAGGAGCGTCTTGTAGGTGTTCTACCCCCAATTAATGTCCTCAATATTCCCCCATGTGCCCTCAGGTGTCCCCCATGTGCACTCAGTGTCCCCCATGTGCCCTTAGGTGTTCCCAGTGTGGCCCCCCGGTGTCCCGCATGTGTCCTTAGTGTCTCCCATGTGCCCTTAGGTATCCTCAGTGTAGTCCTCAGGTGTCCCCCGTCAGCCCTTGGGTGTTCCCAGTGTAGCCCCCAGGTGTCCCCCATGTGCGCTCAGTGTCCCCCATGTGCGCTTAGGTGTTCCCAGTGTGGCCCCCAGGTGTCCTTAGTGTCTCCCATGTGCCCTTAGGTATCCTCAGTGTAGTCCTCAGGTGTCCCCCGTGTGCCCTTGGGTGTTCCCAGTGTGGCCCCCAAATGTCTCATGTGCCCTCAGTGTTCCCCATGTGCCCTTAGGTATTCCCAGTGTTGCCCCCAGGTGTCCCACATGTGCCCTCAGTGTCCCCATGTGCCCTTAGTGTAGTCCTCAGATGTCCCCTATGTGCCCTTGGGTGCTCTCAGTGGGCCCCCAGGTGTCCCACATGTGCCATTAGGTGGTCCCAGTGTGGCCCCCAGTGTCCCCATGTGCCCTTAGTTTAGTCCTCAGGCGCCCCCATGTGCTCTTAGGTGTTGCCCCCAGGTGTTCCCCATGTGCCCTCAGATGCCCCTTCCCCTCATCTCCCTGTGTGGTCCGCTCCCCTTCCCCTTGTAATCAGTGTAGCAGCGGCGGCGGCGGCATGTATGTATCAGCGTTGCCGGTATCACTGCCGGGCTCCCCGCGCTGACAGCTTTCCCAATCTTTCCTCCCCGCATATGTGCGCCCCCCCCTGGTGTCCGCGCTGCCCCCGCTTGTGTGTCCGCTCCCCCCGGGTGTCAGCATAGCGCTGGGCAGTCATACTTACTCCAGCCGCTCTCCGGGAATGCAGACCTGGTCTCCTCTCTGTCGCTCCTCTAGTGATGGCTTCTGTAATACGCGTCATTGATGAAGCCATCACTAGAGGAGCGACAGAGAGGAGACCAGGTCTGCATTCCCGGAGAGCGGCTGGAGTAAGTATGACTGCCCAGCGCTATGCTGACACCCGGGGGGAGCGGACACACAAGCGGGGGCAGCGCGGACACCAGGGGGGGGCGCACATATGCGGGGAGGAAAGATTGGGAAAGCTGTCAGCGCGGGGAGCCCGGCAGTGATACCGGCAACGCTGATACATACATGCCGCCGCTGCTACACTGATTACAAGGGGAAGGGGAGCGGACCACACAGCAAGCCAATGCAGGGAATCCCCGATAGCGGCGGGTCGCGGTTCTTATCGGCGGGCGTTCGTAAGTCGGGGATTTCCTGCATTTGCCGTATAAGACGCAGGGACTTTTTCTCCCCATTTTGGGGGGAGAAAAAGTGCGTCTTATACGGCGGAAAGTACGGTATGTGAGAAATTTGCCTGCTACTTTGCTGACAAAATATCTTCTATTCGGTCTCTCATTCAGTCCACAGCACCCAAGACTCATGCAACTAATGGAAATAGCTGCAAAAACAACCTAACACCCTGGACTGATTTCAAAAGTATTAGTGAGGAAGAGATCTCAGACATCCTCTGTCGTCTCCGCCAGACAACCTGCGACCTGGACCCTGGACCAACTAAACATATGCTGAAATGCCCTGACCTGCTTGGTCCAGCATTTCACAAAATAGTAAATTGCTCTCTGCAAGCAGGGAGGTTTCCTACCTCTCTAACAGAAGGAATCATCAAGCCCCTTCTTAAAAAACCTTCCATGGATCCAGATGCTATGAGCAGCTACAGACCTGTCTCCAACCTCCCCTTCTTAGGTAAAGTTATTGAAAAGGCTGTCTATCTGCAACTTGAAACCAGGCTGTCAGTAAACAACATCCTGGACCCTCTACAATCTGGCTTTAAGAAACACCACAGCTGTGAAACAGCCCTCATCCAAGTCTGCAACGATCTGCTCATGGCAAGGGACAGAGGGGAATGCTCCATCCTAATCCTGTTGGATCTCTCAGCTGCTTTTGATACAGTTGACCATGAAATCCTGCTTAACAGACTGCAGGCGTACTGTGGCATCAGTGGATCAGTCCTCCAGTGGTTCAGATCATTCCTGACTGACAGAACACAGAGAGTATCCCTAGGACCTATAATGTCCAAACCTGCACCTCTACAATTCGGAGTGCCACAAGGATCAATCCTATCCCCTCTGCTGTTTGCAATCTACATGTTGCCACTCGGTACACTTATCCAACGACATGGCCTGACGTACCACTGCTACGCCGATGACACACAGCTATACCTGTCCTTCAAACCTGGTGGAATAGACCCTACCCCAAAAATAAACTCTTGCTTAGCTGAGCTTCAGGCATGGATGAATGATAACTGGTTGAAACTGAATGCTGACAAAACTGAGGTCCTGTTTGTCCAAAGCCAGTGCTCGCCATCAAAACAGCTCTATCCTAAAGCAACACCAATCAGGATTGGGAATTCAGACATAAACAGCTACAACCTTGTGCGCAGCCTTGGCGTACTAATCGATGGGGAATTGAGTTTCAGAAACCAAATTTCATCTGTAGTTAAATCTTCCTTCTTTCATCTGAAGAACATTGCAAAGATTAAACATCTGATTCCCCCAGAGGATCTTCAAACCCTAGTCCACGCCTTCATCACATCACGGCTGGACTACTGCAATGCCCTTTATGCTGGCCTCCCCAAAAAAGACCTGCGTCGCCTGCAATTAGTGCAGAATGCTGCTGCCAGATTGCTAACAAACCAGCCTCGCCACTGTCACATTACACCGATCCTTCGCTCACTGCACTGGCTACCAGTAGAATGGAGAATACTCTTCAAGATTGGACTGCTGACATTCAAATCCCTGCACAATCTGGGCCCTGGATACATGAAGGACTTGCTGAAGCTGCACCACACCTCTCACAACCTCAGATCAGCAAGTTCTATAAACTTGGTCACTCCCAGAGTGCACCTCAAAAAATCTGGAGACAGAGCCTTCTGTCATGCTGCCCCTACTCTTTGGAACTCCCTACCACACCCAGTAAAGACAGCACCATCCCTGGAGCTATTCAAATCCAGACTGAAAAGCCACCTGTTTAGCCTGGCATTTCCAGATTTATAAAATTCTTCCTCTGTACCACGATGGTCGGAGCCATGCTTATGCGCTTTGAGTCCCACGGGAGAAAAGCGCTTTACAAATGTTATTTGTTGTTGTTGTTGTCAAATCGAAATCGTAAATCGGAATAGCCAATCGGATTCGCAGTGTGTAGGCGGCCTCAAGCCTTACTTTTAACCAACTCATTCTTTGGGGTTTAAATAGAAAATGTAGGAGAATTGCCTTAGCTACCTGGTTGTTTTCATGGATATTACAAAAACAGGAAGTGAAAGGAAACACTGGGACACAAACAACAACATTTTTTTTTTCCAGGGTGTTTAAGGTTTAGATCTTCCTGTCTTGTTCTGGTTGATATCTGGGTCCAGTTGGGTATATTTTTGTCTGTCCTTCTTATGGATGTTGGTAAGAAGGTAACAGTAATTTTAAGTGTGGAGTCGCACTTGCTTGGCTTCCATCAATTTCAGATGGTCAGGTGTGCAGATCCAATAGTCCCGGACACCATGGGACTCAAACTGTAGCAAATGAAGAGAAAGATCCGCACCACCTTCTAGAACTAGGCAGCATGAAGATGGGCAGGAGCCCGAAACAGTGGACTGTCCTGCCGCAAAGTTCTTTTTAAATTTGTATGTTTTTTTCCAATAAAACAGACTAAGCTTTTCTGAAGGTGGTGCGGATCTTTCTCTTCATTTGCTACGGTAAGAAGGTAACAGGCAGCAGTGACAGAATGACTATAGTTGAGCTCTTCTCCACTAAAACTAGTGTAAGACTAACAAATTAACTTGTGAATAGAGTTGAGTTCTAACCATGACAACCCATCTGCAAATGAAAAGAAATAAAGAAACCTTTAGGCAGGGGATACACTTGTCTTTCAGTTTTCTGATAGTGTTTTTCTGTGTGCATTTTCGGCACACCATGGGCCATATGCAATTCACTTTTTCACCTAAGTTTTCTCCTAGGTGATATTTTCACACCATATCAATAAAATGCATTTTAAGCCACCAGCAAGCAAGAAAATACTCAGAATAATTTTTACAGTACTTTTTCACATACTTTAGTACTTTTTCAGTTGTAGAGTGCTAAAAAGTTATTTGAAACAGAGGATGAAAGATTATCACCTAGGGGAAAACTTAGGTGAAAAAGTGAATTGCATATGGGCCCATGTGTGTGTTTGTATGCATATAAAAACGTGCGCTAATGTAATTGATAGAGAAAATTGACAAATTGTGCAGAATTATGCTGCAGGCAAGTTGTGTTTTTTTTTTTTTTTTTCTACTAGTGAAAAATGCATTCATACTATCCATCACCGCATATGCATATTACCCTGTCGGCGCACTTTGCCGCGGGGTAATGTGCAAGGGGAAATGGTGCGGTGCACTTGCATTTTATTTCTTTACAGTGAATTGATTTACTTTCTGAGCAAACTGATATGTCTTATACACTATATTATTAAAGGACTTCACTTTTGGGGATATCATATTTCTATAGGGAATAGCATAAGTGAATTATGTTAAATGACTTATTTAAGGCAGGGGTGTGCTGCCCTTTTATTTTAATGATATTTTATTTGTTAGCTTTGTACTTATGCTAAAATAGTAAATGTTGTTATACTTTACAGTTGTGCATCTCTTATTTTAGTGTGAATTTTCTTTGTAATAAAGACTTGTTCTGCTTGAGATACTCTTATCAGATATTATACTGTCCTTTTTGCATGGTTGATTTGTGCTGGAAAATGCAGTGTGGATTTGGAGTATCTGCAGGCCAGATGTAATCACTTTGTGTCTGTCATATGATCTGACATACGTCACAGCAGCATAGCCATCATTCCTTAATGTTATCAGTAAAGTATAATTGCTAGCAATTAAGTCTTTCCAGTTTGTACATCGGTTCTTCCATTTTTTTAGGGTTCTAATTATTATTATTTCTGTAAGGCTTATAACATTGATAATTGTAAGTGCAAACATGCAATCTTATTCCTTTGTCTAAACTTGGGTGGTTTGTGCAGTAGAGATGGGCCGAACGGTTCGGCCGCAAACTTATTCGTGCGAACTTCGGTGGTACACTTTCGCGGTGAACTTTGACCTGCCTCCTATACTACATCATTAGGGTCAACTTTGACCCCTTTAATCACAGTCAGCAGACACAGGGTAGCCAATCAGGCTACACTCCCTCCTGGAGCCCCCCCCCCACCCTATAAAACGCAGGCAGCGCCAGCCTTTTCACTCACTCGTGTGGCTGCAGTAATTAGAGAAGGAAGAGAACCTGCTGACATAGGGAAAGCTTAGTTAGGCTCTTGTGTTAGGCTTGTTAGGTTGCTGCTCCTTGCTGATACTTTTTACTAAAAAGCACTCCTCATCCTCAACCGCTCTTTTGAGAGCTAATGTTGTTCTTGTGATCTATTCTTTTTCTGTGTGTGTCCCACAGACACTTGTGTTGCATATACAGCCCTGTCAGTCAGTCGCAGCTGCTGGACCTTGGCTCCTTGGTAATTCCTACTGTGCCACTGCCAGGCCCAGCACATTCAGTGACTACCTGTGTGTGTGTGTGACAGCCGCACATTTGTAATACCAATCACTGCATACCCACCTGTTCAGTGCACCTACCTACGTGAGCGCACGCAGTGTTCTATACCAGTCAGTCGCTGCACCTGTTCACGGTACCTGTGTGTGAGACAGCTGCACATTGTATTGATACCAGTCACTGCATACCTGTTCACTGCACCTTTGTGACTGCCCATTGTATTAGTCAAGTCAGTGCATACCTTTCATTTCATCCCCCCCAATATGGGCAAAACAGGCAGAGGCAGGCCACCCGGCAGGTCTGGTCGAGGTTGTGCTGTTGTGATTTCGTGCGGCCCTGGACCAAAGTACAGTGTTCAGAAGGCGCGTGCCATCAACCCCCAAGATTGTCAGGACGTAGTTGACTATTTAACACAGAACACCTCATCTTTCTCAGCTTCCGCATGGAAGCGGGACATATCTTCCTCCTCCTGCTCCGATTCTGGCACCACCACCAAAGTGCCATCGCCCCAGGGCTCAGCGGTATGGAATTTTTTTTGTGTGTCTGCCTCAGATGAGAGCAATGCCATCTGTACTCTTTGCCACCAAAAATTGAGCCGTGGAAAGACCAAGACCCGCGTAGGGACAACTTCCTTACGAAGGCACATGATGACAAAGCACAAACTGCAATTGGATGACCACCCGAGGAAAAGCAGCATACAAAAGCAAAGTCACACACCGCAGTGGAAGATACCAGGCCGCAATTATTTCTCAAAAAAGGTGATACCCAAACTGTACCAAGATGTTGAAAGGCAAGTGGTGTCATCTCTGGCACACAGCGTTGGGTCAAGGGTCCATCTGACCACGTGGTCTGCAAAGCACGGTCAGGCCTGCCGAAGACTAAGTCTGTCCCCGCACACAGCATCTCTCCCTGCAGGCCGCTTGACTGCCTTCTCCGCCACCACCAACAGGGTCCAGGACTCGAGGCGGATTCCTGAATTGCAGCGGCCGCTATAATAATTTTTCTGCCTCCTGTACAAGCCTGCCTAATTTTTCTGGCTGCCCTGCAGCTGCAACAACAAAACAAAAGGCATGTACATGTGTCAATTCCCCTTCGTGATCGTTAACTTGCCGTGGTGAAGGGGCTTGCGTATCACAATGAAGCAATGGCCAACGGCTATATGAATGTCTCGGGGGTGGGTGGCGGTGGCACACCCAAGATAATAAGGTGGTTGCTTAATTGTGGACAGACCAAATTCGATCAGCTGGACAGTCACTGTTCTGTCATTGAGCTTCCTTAGCCCGGCGACCATATGGGCTGGAAAGCCACCATCATCTGCACTCTCATCCTGGTGCGCACCAGTCCAGCACGGCCGTCACTACACAAACAGCTGTTTGCAGTCACTGCATACCTTTCACTGCATCTGTGACTGCACATTGTATTATACCTGGCAGTCAGTGCATATCTTTCACTTGAATGAATGGCAGACTTGCCCTCCATAACAGATTCTCATTAAAGGATTTAAAGAGAACCCGAGGTGGGTTTGAAGAATGTTATCTGCATACAGAGGCTGGATCTACCTATACAGCCCAGCCTCTGTTGCTATCCCAACCCCCCCCTAAGGTCCCCCTGCACTCTGCAATCCCTCATAAATCACAGCCACGCTGCTGACAAACAGCTTGTCAGAGCTGGCTGTGTTTATCTCTATAGTGTCAGTCTGCTGCTCTCCCCGCCTCCTGCAGAACTCCGGTCCCCGCCTGCATCCCTTCCCTCCCTGCTGATTGGAGGGATGGGGACAGGGACCGGAGCTATGCAGGAGGCGGGGGAGCAGCAGAGACTGACACTACATATGTAAACACAGCCTCACAGCACGGCTGTGATTTATGGGGGATTGCAGAGGGCAGGGGGACCTTAGGGGGGGTTTGGGATAGCAACAGAGGCTGGGCTGTATAGGCAGATCTAGCCTCTGTATGCAGATAACATTCTTTAAACACACCTCGGGTTCTCTTTAAAGTTGATTAGTCTCATATACAGCAGGGCCTCGAAAGTCCTCCTGTGTTATTTTTTGTCACTACCGCCTTGAGTTGGGACTTGCATGCCATGCCTGCTGCCTTCCTTGGATGTGTGGTGGTAGCCATTCCTGCTCCTTTGCCCACAGCGTGCCTGCTGCCTTCCTTGGATGTGTGGTGGTAGCCTTTTCTCAGGCTCCCACTCTGGACCGGAATCGAACCCTGATTCCCCGGCCATTACCCGTGGTCACCATGGTACTGAGAAAGTAATATGGAAACTTGTTTATCATTCACACAGTTGAATGAATGGCAAACTTGCCCTACATAACAGATTCTCGTTAAAGGCAAGTGGTGTCATCTCTGGCACACAGCGTTTGGGTCAAGGGTCCTTCCTTGGATGTGTGGTGGTAGCCGTTTCTCAGGCTCCCACTCCTGACCGGAATCGAACCCTGATTCCCCGGCCATTACCCGTAGTCACCATGGTACTGAGAAAGTACCATCGAAAGTTTCACACAGTAGAATGAATGGCAGACTTGCCCTCCATAACAGATTCTCGCTAAAGGTACTGAATAGCCAGCAGAAAATGTAATTTTAAAAAATAGATGCAAGCTTTAACAATGGTAGAGAAAGAACCATCGAAAGTTGATAAGGCAGTCAGACATTACCTGATATCACTGAGGAAGAGCAATCTCACCATGGTGCGCACCAGTCCTGCACGGCCGTCACTACATAAACCGCTGTTTTCGGTGTGTTACACAGTAAGTTTGGTCTGTCCGTGTGAACCAGTACACTAATTACACTCCCTGATTGATGTATACACATGCAAGATGTGTTAAAGCACTTTAGGCCTCCAATTTAGCATGCAATGTGATTTCTGCCCTTAAAACGCTGCTGTGCGTCAAATCCAGATTTTTCCCCGGGACTTTTCGCATGTATCCCACTCCGCCATGCAAAAACTCAGATGTTAGACCCCTTGAAACATCTTTTCCATCACTTTTGTGGCCAGCATAAATGTTTCTAGCTTTTAAAGTTCGCCTCCCCATTGAAGTCTATTGCGGTTCGAAAAGTTTCCGCGAACCAAACTTTTTACGGAGGTTCGCGAACCTAAAATCTGAGGTTCAAGCCTTCTCTATTGTGCAGTTCTCTTGAAAGTGACTCTGTTGAAGGCTGTTTGCAGAGGTCCCATCCTACTACTATTTGTCAGCCAGTGTACAAGACCAGTGTGTTATCAGAGGTTAGTAGTACCGGTGAACAATTACTTCTGTAGTAGCATAAGTGATTTTAGCATGAGTTAACAACTATCAGGACAATACATACTAATTCTATATAGATTTTTTTTTTTATGTTAAAGGGAACCTGAAGTGAGTAAAATTATTTAAAATATACACATGACGTAGCTGCAAATGAATATTACATACTAACCTCGCCGTCACTTCCTCTCAGATGCTCACCATTTTCTTCTTACAGTGATCCCTTCCAGTTCTGACAATATTTTGTCGGAACTGAAATATACTAGTTGCTGTCAGTTACAACTGAATGTGCAAGGTAAAGTCCATGTTTCCCTATGGCTCAAGTGGGTGATATTACTGTTTAACAGTTTTACCAGGAAGCTGTTATGGGGTAATGGCCGTTTTTGTAATGGAAGACGGATAATTCCATTGATCACAGTGGACAAATGGGACGCAGGAGAGGAGAAAGCGATTGAGTAGACTACACAGGAGGTAAGTATGACCTGTGTATGGTTATTTTGACTTTTTTATTTTCAGTTCAGGTTCTCTTTAAGTGTGCTTCCAGTCCCAGTTTTTATTGTTAATAGACGGGAAAAGGGTTAAAACATGGTCAAGCATTATAACTGGTTCTGTCCCTGTTAAACAGTCATCTCACTTCTAACCGTAATCAAACAATGGTTGTACTACTACTGCTGTCTTAAAGAGAACCTGAACTGAACATAAAAAGTCAAAATAACCATACACAGGTCATACTTGCCTCCTGTGTAGTCTACTACTCAATTTCTTTATCCTCTGTTGCATCCCATTTGTCTACTTTGATCAATGGAATTCTCCGTCCTCCATTTTAAAAATGGCCATTACACCATAACAGCTTCCTGGTCAGCACACTGTTAAACTGTAATATCACTTACTTGAGCCATAGGGAAACATGGACATTACCTTGCACATTCAGTTGTAACTGACAGCTGCTGATCTATAACTGACATCAACTGGTATATTTCAGTTCTGACAAAATATTGTCAGAACTGGAAAGGATCAATATAAAAAGAAAAAGGTGAGCTTCTGGGAAGAACTGACGGTGAGGTTAGTATGTAATATTAATTTGCAGCTACGTCAGGTGTTGTTAATAATTTTACTTACTACAGGTTCCCTTTAAAGCGTATCCGAGATGAAAAACTAACTATAACAAGTAACTTGTCTATATATCTTGTCTAAAGTTTAGATAGTTTACACAGCAAATCTAGCTACAGACAGCTTCAATAGAATATGATCATTTCTTCCTGTAATACAATGACAGCAGCCATGTTGTTTGTAAACATTACACACAGGCAAAAGCTTATCTGCATCTTCAGCACTCAGCCTAACCCCGCCTCCTCCTCCCTCCTCCCCTCTGCCTCTGAAATCTCTGGCTAGTAAGACTTCCCCCTCCTCTTGCCCAGACTGAGCTCCCATGAGCCCTTGCTACAGTACCAAGGCTCTCTGAAAGGCTGTGGGCAAAGGCTTGTTTAGTTTATAGGGAATTAGAGTATTAAAACAAAAACAAAAAGGTTATATGGCTTGAGGAATGCCCTATAAACAATAGGAAAGGAACACAATTATGCAATGAGTAAAAGTTCATCTCGGATCCACTTTGAAAAAAAAAAAAAAAAAAATCTCATCATGTGTGAGAATGGATTTAAGCGTAAAAACACATAAAATGTGATAGAATATCGCCAATTTTGTATAGCTTCATTGTAGAATAAGAGCCCAGTAACAGAGATAACCTTTATGTAGTGTTGTGGCTTCCAGTATGTCTGGAGACTCATGCAGCTTACATCTTGTGTTTTGGTGTGGGACTTTGAACCAAAGCATTTTGAATATGTAATTAATTGCTCCACCTGACATGATCAATTCATGTACATTATACACTAGATCTGAGCATCTAGTGTTTGATTTTTGTATTGATCTGTAGTTCAATGCCAGTCTGTTTGTGGAGGTGCTGATGTCTCATTTGAATTTAAAGATGAGCTGTGGTGTAAATGTGAATGTATGTATATTGTAGTCTAAATTGGTGTGTAAACTGCATTAAAATAAAATCCACTAGTGATTACTATCCTTTACTTCTAAAATGCCAACATGTTATGGAGCACTTTACAATATATTAGAAAAAGGTATAGATTGCAGACTTGAGGGGAAGAAAAATGTTTCCACCCAGCCTTACAAAGGGATCACAGATGCATTTGCAAAGGAGTGCATCAAGCATCAGAGGCCGAGAATGATTGACAATAATTTATAGATAAACAGGTGGACAGAAGGTAAGATGATTATCCAATTGGGACTTGCACCAAGGCAGTAGATGAGGAATGGTGGGAAGGGTTGATGAGCCTTTCACCGTCTTTATAAGAACACCTGTAGAGGAAAGAGTCCATTAAAGGGGTTAGGGAGTCTTGAGTGGAGGACACTGCTGCAATATCTGAGGGAATCTGCTAATACTTGGTTGGTCTCCTGCATTAGAAAAGTTATATTTTAAAGGGGTTTACATAATGTAAGCTTTAAAACATAGAGCTATTACCATTTTCGCCAGCATCTGTTACATTGGCACTGGGACAGGAATTCTCCCTATCAGGGCCACACAGTAGCAGTTACATAAAACATACCATCGTTCTTTCCTATTATATCCAGGACAAAGTTTTAGCTATATTTCTACCTAAAAGCTACCCCAGCTACAACATTGACCATTTTTCAATATTTATTGTGAATTCTTGTAGATGTGTGCAACAGTACTGACCTTCCGGAAGTTGAAATCATCAGCCTACTGGAAGAACAGCTGCCTCATTACAAGCTAAGAGCTGACACCATCTATGGGTATGACCACGACGACTGGCTCCAAACACCGCTCATCTCTCCTGATGCCAACATTGACTTGACAACTGAACAAATTGAAGAGACCTTGAAATACTTTCGTAAGTAAATCTAGCCTCTCCCTAACTCAAATGTCTCCTTTCGTAGTATGACATTGTGACGTGTATTGACTTATGAATTTGAGAATGTCTTTTACCAAAATGTCCATGTATCCTGGCCTGATCACAGTAACACAAGCTGTGATGTCAATAGGTTGGCAGCTTTTCCTGTTAGTTTTCGTTTGTAAATTTTGCACTACTGATTTTTAACTCAGGTTTGATGTAAAATATTTTCAAGGTTAAACCTCATCGAAGGCTATATTACCTGTAATGATGCACTTCTCATAACTATTGTCGGAGCATTTTCCACTGATATGTAAATAAAAGTGTGTGTGTGTATAGTCACTCCTCCACTTAGCCACAAAACTCACGATCATTTTAAAACGTATTCCATGCCATTAACAGAGTCAGCGCTGATGGCCTACGTCAGGTTAAAGGGAACTTGAAGTGAGAGACATATTTAATTTTAAACTTGTAAATGTATGTTGCCTTGCTGTCCTGCTGATCCTCAGCCTCTGATACTTTTAGCCATAGACTCTGAACAAGGATGCAGATCAGATGTTTCTGACAAAAGTCACAAACACTGGTCCGCACGACATCCGGGGGCCCCAGTCTTTTTCACTGGCTGGGGCCCCCAAACCACCATGTGATATCTAGAAGGAAGTGTGGGCAAGCCCTGAACCTCTCACCTCCGGGAAACTCACCTCCACTGCCTCTAAACTGAATGCTAACTGCAACAAACAGAATTGCTAACTCCCAGCTAGAGCAATTTCCTGCCTTTATCTGGTCAGCAGACGCCAGTCAGCCAATCAGGTGTACTGTTATATAACCAATCAGGTGTACTGCTACAAAAGCCCCCCAGCCAGTGAGCAAGACTGGGGCCCCTGGCTGTCGTGCGGACCAATGTTTGTGATTTTAAATTTCTTTTTTGCTGCTTCCAGGTTGACAGGTGAGTGGTTAGGGACGGGACCGCGTGGGAGATGTGCCTACATGAGGCGTCCCTGTAACCGATGCAATCTACAATTGCGTCCAACCAAAGCCTCCCACCTGAATGCTAATTTATGCAATTCCTGCTAGATTTGGTACAGCAGGTAAAGGGTGTAAAACCGTACACTTGATTGGCTGACTGGCGTCTGCTAACCAGATAATGGCAGATATTTGCTCTAGCTGGGAGTTAGCAATTGTGTGTGTGTTGCAAAAATCTGCCTAGGTCAGCTGCATGCTTGTTTCAGGTATGTGATTTAGACACTACTGAGGCCAGAATGATCAGCATGTGACTGCCAGACAACTGGTATTGTATAAAAGGAAATTAATATGGCCACCTCCTTATACCTCTTTCTTCAGGTTTCCTTTAAATACTCAATATACACAAGTGGGTCTAAGAAGAAGAGGCATGAATGCATGGTGATTCAATAAACATTTTGTTTATGTGCTGTTACAATACCCACATTTTGCCAGTAGTGTCCTGTCTTCAGCTGTAAGCATGTAACAGCCTGCTTTAAATTCTCGGATTATATGAGAGTTAGGGGAGCAGAAGGGACGGTGGAGCAGGTTTTGTTACTGGCAGAGGAGCGTTAGGATTTTGCACTAGATCCTGCTGTGTCCGCCCCCCCCATCCCCTGCAACATGGTGTGAAAAGTGCGCTGCTCAAGACTACCTGTGTCCCTTGGCTTGTTGAATGGAGCGTGCTGACAAGGTGTCAGCAGTGCAATGATTGGGGATTCTTCCTGTGTGGCAATGGCTGTTTCTCATATCTATGATGCCATCTAGTGGCATCTTGAAACACAGCTTTTATTTTCCTTGGGCCAAATCTGGCTATGGAGAGAGGGGAAGACTTGTACTCGGGCACATCTGGCTACTGTGGAGGGGGCTATACTAGGGAGGGGGCTTATATGCGAGTCAATCGCTTTTTCCTGGCTTCTAATGGAAAACTGGGTACCTTGGCATATACGGGTGTTGGCCTATATGTGAGTATATACGGGACTTACTTTTTTGGGTGGAGGATTTTTTTAATGGCTTTGTAACAGGCCTAAGTACATTCTATATTTTGTGTAAAGCTTTGATTTCCTTGTCTAGGTTTAGTGTGTTCAGATTTGGATGCAGGTTTTGCTGAAGCTGACAGTTTTTAGTGAGACATTTCTGTCTTGGATGTAAGTGAATTTAGAAATATCTGCTAATTTTGGGAAAGCTTGGAGATGGCTACAGCATTTAGAAGATAATGTCCACCCTTGAGCAGAGAGAAAGGAGCAGAATGCAAATGTTTATAGAATGAACAAAAATGTTCATCATCTATTTAAGTTTAGTTTTATTATTTCCCATCTCCTATTTCAATTTAGTAACCTATCTTTATTCGTATATTGCTTTTGTTGATCAAAAGTTTTTCTTGCGTCATTCCCATGCTTTGAAATGTCAAGTCTTTAAGTGCTTTTGTGTAGGAATAATGCCTCTGCTTCCAGTAATCACAGGCTTGCTTAGCAAGAATCCAAGCCGTGTGACTGTCCTAAGTTGGAATGTTCTTAAATATGGCTTTAGAGTTTGCATCAATATCTGTTTTGGGAGTTGTTATTAAAGGAATGGTGTAGGCAAGAATTTAACCTATTAAAACAGTCTTGGCTTATTATGGGGAAAACATGGGATTGGCTTGGTGTGTTAAAGCCCTAATGCAGCTTTCCTTTTTTAAATGCCTATGACAGTAAATTTGTATTAATTAGCATTGTGCAAAGTTTTTTTTGCAAGGCGTGTCTGTTTTGCAGCAAACCATATATGGAAGTACATGGCTAATTGGCTCCTGTAGTTCCTTGCTTCCAGCAGTGTAGGAGCTGCTTCCCAGATACAGAGCCATCACCACTTGATGCCATCCACCTCCTTCATAAGGCAAGAGAGACACCTTTTTTTTTGTGTGGCCAGCACTGTAACGGCAGCACTTCCCTGAACAGTGTGTAGTAATGCATTTATTTATTTCCACACTTCTCTCAGTGTGTTTATAAAAGTCTTATTTAGCTTTCATCGCCGTGCTCTGCCTGCATAAAGAAACCATTTCTCACTTATCTTTTATAACTGCACTGTGGAATTTAGTGGAAACGTTATTTTTTTATTTATACAGTGAACAGGGTCAAGGATAAAAGTCATCAGCTGTTGTGCTACAGTTGCTGGCCACATAAAGTTAATCACTTTGCAGTAGAGCAGGGGTGTCAACCTCAAATACAAAGTAGGCCGAAATAGAACACCGGGACCAAGTCACAGGCCATCCTCAATGTTAGTGGCCGCCTCCTTCCCTTATAAAGGTTCCCTGGTGTCTAATGGCCCCCTTCGTCCTCTAAACAGTTCCCTGGTGTCTAGTCACCCTCTTCCCTCCCCTATACAGTTCCCTAGTTTCTAGTGGTGTCATCTACATAATACATGTTCCCTGGTGTTTAATGGTCCTTCCTATCTCCCCTATGCAGTTTCCTGGTGCCCAGTGCTCCCCCTCTTCCTCCCCTATATAGCTTCCTTGGTGATCTTATAGCTCCACTGGTGCTCTACACTGGGCCAAACATAATGCAAAGTGGGCAAAGCACTTGACGGCCAAATTTGATGGCTCTGTGGGCTGGAGTTTGACGTATGCAGTAGAGGGAGATGTATTATACTATGAGATACACTAGCTGGTGCCCCAACCTAGCCTCATCCCAGACTATCTTGTGGTAGAGATGTAGTAGTAGCAGTAAAGTGGTAGAGATGATGTGATAGAGTGAGGATTTACTTTAATGTCCAATCGGTTTAATGCTGTTTATAGTTTTATATGATAAATACTGTTATACAATATGTGCCTTAGAATAAAATACTCAAGGAATTTTTCTAGTACATTTTTTTGTACTTGCATAATATGTCCTTTTTCCTTGTCACTTCTGTATACTGACTTGAATGAGAATTTTTCCTGTGAGTCAGATGTGTTGGAAAAGGCAGATTGGACTGTAACTGGATAATTATACGATCTGTTTTATGTACACAGCTAAGGGGAAAAAAAAACCTGTTTTAAACCATTAATAACCTGTGTGACATAATCGCCTATGTTAGTTATATAACTCAGTAAAATCTACTGATCACCATCTACTGACCACCCCATCTCCCCCAACTTTCTTTTTTTGTAAATTTGCAGGACTGAAATCAAATAAAGTAATCGGCATAAAGCAAACTTGTAGCTGCTTTAATATTACTGTATTTTGAAAACTCGTTTAGTGTTGCAATAGTACTTAATGACTATTTAATTTTTTTTAATGGTTGCGTTCAATGCTGTGCTGCATATTATCTCTCAGTGTAAATGGAGTTCATCTCCCTTCCCACAGTGCTGCAAAAGAATGGCTAAGATGGTAAGTTTTGCCAATTGTACATTTACATGTAAATCGCAGTGCTCTTTTCCACTAGGTTCCTTCTTTTTTCCCGACCACAGTTGCCGGCCTGCACGATTCTTGGCCTGATCACATTTTTTTTCTGACAGCTGCACAATCTGGGTGAGTGGAAAAAAAGCCCTCTCTGCCCACACAAGCCTGTCGCCACCATTTAAACAGTATAGTTCACCTCTGGTATCCTTTAAAATTAATAGGTAAACTAATCGACAGTCCTAATAATAAACAGGACTTTCTTGGAATTCCATACTTGTTTCTGAAAGACTGTACCCACTACGCGATTTTCCAGACGATTTTTCAGATGACTTGAGCTTTTTTTGAGCAATTGTTTCTGCGATCTTGCGATGTGAGTACAGGTGCACGATCACGCAAATGACATTTAGAGACGCTTGGCGATACCGACTGTCATGGCGCATTGTATCTTTAAGATCCCTGACGACTCTGCGCAAAGTACCACGATCGCTTGACTTCGCTTTTGCAGCTGTCATGTAATGACGTCACGCATACCCGCCAGCAGGAAAATGGATTGGGGAGTGCTCATTGTTGAGGGAGTTCGCTGGATCCATTTTCCTGCTTCGCTATGGTGAGTATTCAGCTTAAAGTGTACCAGAGCTGACGACCTATGAAAAATCGATACTTACCCAGGGGCTTCCTCCAGCCCATTAAGCACGTGTGAGTCCCACGCTGTCCTCCCGCAGTCTGCCCTTCAGCTGCGATCAGCCCTGGTAATAGGCTCAGTCACGTCCAGTCTGGGTCTTCTGCGCATGGCCAGACTGACGCGACTGAGCAAGCTACCGGGGCTGATCGCAGCTGAACGGCAGACTGCGGGAGGACAAAGAGGGACTCATGTGCTTATCGGGCTGGAGGAAGCCCCGGGTAAGTATCGATTTTTACATAGGTCGTCGGCTGTGGTTTACGGTAAAAAGAACCTGGGGTGGGGTTCTAAGAATATCCACACACAGAGGCTGGGTCTGCCTATACAGCCCAGCCTCTGTTGCTATGTAGTTTCCCCCCAGGCCACCCCCTGCGCTCTGCTATGCCTCCATAAATCACAGCCGCGCTGTCGACACGCAGTGTGTCGCAGCAGGCTGTGTTTACCTATGTACTGTCATTCTCGCCGCTCCCCCAGCCTCCTGCATAGCTCCAGTCCCCGCCCTTGTCCCTTCCCTCCATGCTGATTGGAGGGAAGGGACGAGGGCGGCGACCGGAGCTATGCAGGAGGTGGGGGGAGCGGCGAGAGTGACACTACATAGGTAAACAGCCTGCTGCGCCACACTGCGTGTCGACAGCGTGGCTGTGATTTATGGGGGCAGAGCGCAGGGGGGCCTGGAGGGACACTTACATAGCAACAGAGGCTGGGCTGTATAGGCAGACCCAGGTCCCGGGGTGCAGATATCATTCTTAGAACCCCACCTCGGGTTCTCTTTAAGGGTTGAACATCTAGGTTTGTAGTTTTTAATTTTTACAGAGGATAATTGCCTGTTTCTGACCTCCAGGAAGCAAGCTAGTTCAGTCTCACTGTCAGTATTGCTACTGCTCTGGGACCAGAATGGAAGCTGGGCTGTTCCATATTGCAGGCTTCATGTAATTCAGCTTTAGTATTTTGCACCCTGGAGTGTTACAGGGCAGATAGGTCTTGACTGGCCTGGACAAGACTATTGCAGGTTATTAAAAGGCTCCAAAGTTCTTCCAAAGTGTTCTGTGATTACTGTACACACAAGCCTGTGTTTATAGCCGTCATCAGAATGTCCTGGGGTGTGTGCACAGTAGTCAAGCTTACTTAACGTTTAATCCCAACAGTAAGCTTTTACCATTTGTCTGCCATGAGATGAGATGTGAATTTTGTAGACTGTATGTGAGGGGAATATTATGCTGTCTTTTATTACACAAACATGAGGATGGTTTAATGGGTTAGCAATTGGTTCTATAATCCCTAGGTTCTGAACACATGGTATGTGTGCCCCTGAGGGTTTACCAGGGCTGGATTTCTGGAAAGGTCACGAAAACCTGGGCAAGGGGGTGGCTGGGTGTAGAATAGAAAAGGGGCGTAACAATAGCGAGCCCTGCCCCAAGTAAAACTCTGCTGGCTGGCCCCCCCCTGCTTACCCCTCCTAAGATTGCAGTTCATTTGGCATGGGGGAGACTGGAGGCTATTAAAGTCAGATCTGACAGGACTAGCTACATGCTTGTTTCTGGTGTTATTCAGATACTATTGCAGAGAACTAGACCAGCTGGTGCTGCGGCAACTGGTATTGATTAAACGGAAATAAATATGGCAGCCTCCGTATACCTCTTACTTCAGTTCCCCTTTAAATCATATGCCGCCCACTTCCGTATGGTAGCCAGATGTGCCCCACTCCCTCAGCATAACATATGATTAGAATCACTCCCAGGAGAGGAGAAAAGGACAGCGCTCCACAGTTATATGAATATAAATGAATATTAGCACCAATGTCACCGGTTATGTATGGGGATCCGCAGACTTCAACCGAGTACACACACTCTCCAATAAATTCAGTCCACCAAACGAAGTTGCGATCACAATCCTGCCCTCCCAATAGGAGCCTAGGATTTCCCTGTAAAAAAGCAGGAACAATAGTGCAATACTGCCTTTTGAGAAGCACCACGTGAGTCACTTCAATGGTCAGTGCAAATAAAGGCCTCCACCAGGGCTATAAGGAAAACAAGGGGGATCTGTATGCCCCCTCTGTGAGTCTCACTCACCAGATTCCTTCTTGACTTTTATGCAAACAAGCCCTCCTTCCTGGGCAACAACAGCAGCAATGAACACCTTCAAACACCTTCAAATACAGAGCGGAACTTGCATAGTGTAAAAAAGCTTAAAAGTTTATTACTAAAACACTTAAAAAATCTGCGTACCAGATAGAAGATCATACAAGCGTTTTCTATGTGTGCCAGCACCGCCGCGGTCGGATCTCTGCTGCACGCCACAGTCCCCGCTCTGATCACTTCCCCCTTCCGTCCTGCGTGGCTCCTAGCTCCGCCCTACGCGTTTCGTCATTCGTCATCTCTGATGCCCCTGATGAGTCGAATGACGAAACGCGTAGGGCGGAGCTAGGAGCCACGCAGGACGGAAGGGGGAAGTGATCAGAGCGGGGACTGTGGCGTGCAGCAGAGATCCGACCGCGGCGGTGCTGGCACACATAGAAAACGCTTGTATGATCTTCTATCTGGTACGCAGATTTTTTAAGTGTTTTAGTAATAAACTTTTAAGCTTTTTTACACTATGCAAGTTCCGCTCTGTATTTGAAGGTGTTTGAAGGTGTTCATTGCTGCTGTTGTTGCCCAGGAAGGAGGGCTTGTTTGCATAAAAGTCAAGAAGGAATCTGGTGAGTGAGACTCACAGAGGGGGCATACAGATCCCCCTTGTTTTCCTTATAGCCCTGGTGGAGGCCTTTATTTGCACTGACCATTGAAGTGACTCACGTGGTGCTTCTCAAAAGGCAGTATTGCACTATTGTTCCTGCTTTTTTACAGGGAAATCCTAGGCTCCTATTGGGAGGGCAGGATTGTGATCGCAACTTCGTTTGGTGGACTGGATAACATATGATTAACCCGCCGTAAAATGGCTTACCCTTCCCCTGCAAAAGTCCTGACGGCATTAAATACTATTCTCCCTCTAGGTTGCTGTGGATAGTGGGGAAAGATGTATTTTCTGCTTCCAGCTATTGCTGAGGGCAGTGTTTTTATAGTAATTTGTGCTCTGTCTTTTGACAGCGCCCAAATTACTTATTGAGCACTGCTATAGTCGTAATTCCTATTATGGCCTATGGCTGCACCCAAATCTCCACTCCCTCCCCCCCCTCCCGTATGGTAGCCAGGTATAGGTGCCCCCAGTATAGGTAGCCAGGAATAGGTGCAATCAGTATAGGTAGCTAGAAATAGATGCCCCCAGTATAGATAACCAGGTGGAGGGGAGGGGGGATGCAGTGGCGGGTGCACAAATGGTGGTAGGGGTAGTCCGAGACTCACATTGCTGGAATCCCTAGGGGCGCTGTTACTATGAGATTGAATGCAGGAACAGGAAGCAGTAAGTAGTACACGCGGCGAAGGATACCAACAATGTGAGTATCGGTTTACCCCGCCGCTGCGTCCCACCCCCGCAGTTGTTGGTGCACCCACTTCTGCATGTGTCCCCCCCCGAAAACCAGTAATGATTGCCATGCACAATCAAACCGCAGTGTACCACAGCAACCCTTGTAGGGATGTCATATTATGGCTGCAGTTAGAGTAGAAATTAGATTGTGAGCACCTCTGAGTTAATGATTCAAATAGTTTAATGTACTTGATGTGCCAACTTCTTTAGCAAAGAAATCTGTATGTCAGTATTGCTGACTAACTTCTTGAACTTGCTGTGACTCTGTAACGACTTCATGTATAAGTCGACTCCAATATTCAACCCTCTTAAGCTAGAATTTTATATTAACTCAAGTATAAGTCTGTGTCAAGTAGAAAGAGGTATGGTGTGGCACTTCACACAATATTGCTACGTGAGCTGATTCGTTTACACAGGTGGATACCCTTCTGCTCTCCTGCAGCATCCACAGTTTGTAACAGGATTTTCCCTTAGACGTGTGCTCCACACAAGAACAAACAGGAAACTGACAAAATCTTTCAAAAAAAGGAAACGGCAATAATGTCTGTGCACCTTCCGTCTTGAAAAACAGTATATATTTGCAAAAACAGTGGCAAATCACATTTTCAGTACAAACTTTCTTGATGTGACATTGATCAAGCAATCATGATGTGGAATGAGCGCTAGGCTTAGCTTACATGTCCCCCAACGTGGAGCAGAATGAGCGGTGTGGAGGTGGGTGTCAGGCACTAGGTGGGAGAGCGACGGCCGTTTCGCGTCTAAATGACGCTTGGTCACGCTGCGTACCACTTAGTCGGTCACTTAGTGGTACGCAGCGTGACCAAGCGTCATTTAGACGCGAAACAGCCGTCGCTCTCCCACCTAGAGCCTGACACCCACCTCCACACCGCTCATCCTGCTCCACGCTGGGGGACACGTAAGCTAAGCCTAGCACTCATTCCACATCATAATTGCTTGATCAATGTCAAATCAAGAAAGTTTGTACTGAAAATGTGATTTGCCACTGTTTTTGCAAATATATACTGTTTTTCAAGACGGAAGATGCACGGACATTATTGCTGTTTCCTTTTTTTGAAAGATAAAGTATAAGTCTACCCAGCTAAGTTAATGGCTGCACTTGGGGTTCAGGAGGGGTTAATGACTGCACTACATACAGTATTGCAGCCATTAACCACTCCTGTCCCTTAAGTGCAGCCAATACCTCCTCCAGGGCCCCCCCCCCCCCCCCAAGTGCTGCAATTATTCACTCCCTTTTATGCAGCCCAGTATTCCCCTGCCCCTTTCCTTGTTAATTTTTTGGCCAGGACTTTGACCTGTGTTTTCTTGGCAATTCCTTTCCTCAAAGTATCACTTTTCACAGCGTAAATTGCTGCAAATGGGAATGTCACTATTAGTACACACATTATTCAATGTGCTCAGTTTTGCACATGACTTATGTATAAGTCGACCCCTATACTTTTATGAAGTAAATCAGACCTAAATTTCTAGACTTATACTCGAGTATATACAGTAAACTTTTTCAATCTAATGGGCTCTAAAAGGCAAGGCTAACCCATTAGTGACTGAAGCAAGTGTCAGATATTACCTAAAGGTATAAGCTATGCAAAAATGGTCATTTTAAGGATTTCAATCAAAGCATAATGGCAATGCCCACGACACAGCAAGGAGATGTTCTGCAGACCGCACCAGCTAGGTAATATGGTAATGTGCATTAGTAAATCATTGATATTTAGGTATGTAGAATATAGCGTAGATGACATCAATAGAAGGAAGCTTTAGTTAAGGTTTGCTTTAAATTAGTTCTGAAACGTATGTCTGCAGACCAAATAGATTCACTTAAAGAGATTCTGTAACAAAAAAAGTTCCCCTGGGGGGGTACTCGCCTTGGGGGGGGGGGGGGGGGGAAGCCTCAGGGTCCCAATGAGGCTTCCCCCTCCCCTGTAATCCAGCGATGGCTCCCCCGAAGCGTCCTGCAATCCTGGCTTGTCTGCCAAAACTTGATATATTTACCTTCCCTGGCTCCAGCGGTGGTGCTGATGTGGCTCTCAGCACGGAGATAGGCGGAAATAGCCGGTCTCTGTCGGGTCCGCTCTACTACGCAGGCAGAACTTTTTTTAGTTATAGGTTTTCTTTAAAGGGAAGGTTCAGGGAGGGGAGTGAAAAAATAAAAATCAATTTCCACTTACCTGGGGCTTCCTCCAGCCCGTGGCAGGCAGGAGGGGCCCTCGCCGCTGCTCCGCAGGCTCCCGGTGGTCTCCGGTGGCCGACCCGACCTGGCCAGGCCGGCTGCCAGGTCGGGCTCTTCTGCGCTCCAAGGCCCGGCACTTCTGCGTCCCATGCGGGCGCACTGACATCATCGGACGTCCTCCGGGCTGTACTGCGCAGGCTGGAGGAAGCCCCAGGTAAGTGGAAATTGATTTTTAATTTTTCACTCCCCTCCCTGAACCTTCCCTTTAAGTCTTTTTTTCATAGTGACCATAGTCTTTCAGGCTGGAAGATGTCCCTCACCAGGACCAAAAGTAAAAACTCTGAAGCCGTTTTAACCTATACAAATTGTGGCTTCAGTTCCAATTTAATAAACCATTTTGCTTTACTGGCTTATCGGCTAGGAATAGATTGGCTTTCTAAGCCTTAGCTGTTCATTAGTGGTTAAATAAGAGGAAAGAAGACCGATCCTAATTATTTTTTGGCTCATCATCTGATGACTAGAAAGAAGCAGTCGTGTGGATGAGTGTGAAGTCACAGGATAAATATAATTCCTGTTGGTATCTCGATCATTTTTTCCAGGCAGCAGTTCCTCCCTTTCCGCCTGCAATGCGTCTTGCTCTCTTCTAACCTTGAGACTGGAAGGAAAGTTCTGCCACTTTTATCTAATGCCCTTATGCAAATACATTCAATAAATAAGATTTGTATTGTTCTTGGCAGATCATTTTACTTAAAAGGGCAATGCAGCGAGTGGCGAGTAGCAACATGCAGCTACCTATAGAAACGGTTCTCAGATTGCTGTAATCTATTTCTGTTAGCGATGAATTGGGACTGGGCATTTTAGTGTTAGCTAGCCGGTCTCCTTCTTGCTGAATATATAACCTGAGAAGGTCATTGTTTTATCAGCAGCTAATGAGAACAAGTGTATACCTGGAACCGTTATGGGTCTTGGTTTGCTTTACTGAGCAAGTAAGAAATACAACAATCACTTTCTTGTTTGCAAAACATGCACAGCACAAGTAGGAATTGACTTTTGACTTTTGTAAACGCCAGTAAGATAAGATGACTTCAAGCCTAACCACTGATATTTTTATTTTTCCTTCACTGGTGAATTTGTGCAAATTTTACACTGGAGTCCTCTGAGCACTGCATGTATAACAATTGCATGTTACACAAAAGAACAACTAGCTTTTCAAGAACAACCACTGTGTGAGAGTGCTATAAGCAGAGGAGCCCATGCACAGGAGACAAGGACAGCGGAGATAAATCTATCTTGTGTGTGTTCAGAGACTTTAGCCTGTCTAATTCCCCCTCATCTGTGACTAATCACAACTGTAATTTGATCCTTGAGAGGAGCTCACTATCTGATCCCTGCAATAGTCCTAGTCATAGTCCTATGTAGGTTTCTGGGATGTAGGAATAAACTGTAAAACCCATTCAAACATGGACTGGAAGTGGAGCTGTTTTGCTGCCAGTCACTGACCACTCATGACAAGAGCTTCAGTTCTGTCACAATTGGTCAGCCAGTTGTCATTCATTCACTTCTGTAGTTCAGCTAAAACAAGAAGTTTAGAATCAAGGTGATACCATTTATTGGCTAACTTAAAAGAATAAGAATTAGCAAGCCTTCGTAGGGCTTAAATAGTGTTTGCTTGCAAGCTGATGGAACAGATAGCTATATACATGCAACATCAAAAAGGATACATAGATTTTTTTTCAAGCATAACTACAAGTCATTAAGATTCCTTAAGTGAAACAGAACATCTAAATGGGGTGGGAAGTTGTTAGCTGAGATAAGACTCCTTGTTTACACAATACACACAGACTTGGGAGTCAGACTGTCACAGAGGCATCGTAAATTCTGAGTTCACAAGTTTAGCTATACCCTACTGTAGTTCAGCTAAGGAAGGATAAATTATTAATAGTATTATTATTATAGAATTATAAAGCGCCAACATATGCCATGACGCTGTACAAAGGAAGAAACGAACATTGGGAACATAATAATACAGACAATGGTGTACACCAATATACAAAATACATAATGACAAAATACAAAAACTATACAAAATACAGAATGCAAGATACATAATTGGTAATGAAAGTGATAAAAATAACATGATGAATAAAATCTATAATGATTTCCAGGACAGAAAAGGGGAAGAGAGCCCTGCCCTTGCGAGCTTACAACAATCTAAAGAATGAGGGGGGAGCAAGGTGGGGTGGTATACAGCAAACATACAGAAGGTAGTGTGTTTTAGGATATCTAGTAGGAGTGCAATTTGGTCTTAGGACAAAGGGGAAGTGGCCTAAGGTAGAGCATATGCTTGTCGGAACAAGTGAGATTTTAGTGACCATTTAAAGGTAACAAAGGTTGGCAAATGAAAAATGTGTTGTGAGAGGGCATTCCAGAGGAGAGGTGAAGCTCGTGCACATCTTGCAAACGTGAATGTGAGGAGTAATTCTAGAGGAAGACAACAGAAGATCATGTGCAGATCTTAGATTGCGATTGGGTTGGTATCTGAAAATTAGTGAGGAGATGTACAGGGGAGAGAGATTGTGGAGAGCTTTGTAGGTTAGGATTAAGAGTTTGAACTGGATCCTCTGGTTAATTGTCAGCCAGTGAAGAGCTTGACAGGTAGAGGCAGTAGAGGAAGATCGAGAAGAAAGATGAGTGAGACGAGCAGCTGAGTTCAATGCTGACTGGAGCTGGGCCAGTCTGTAAGAAGGTAGTCCACAAAGTAGTATGTTACAATTGTCCAGACGAGATATTATAAGAGGCTTGAAGGAGACAAAAGGAAACCGAGAGCCCAATATAGTGTAGTATCTCAGTGACAATTAGTCAGGTGTACAACAAAGTAATGGTTTTACTCACAAACGTGGGTCGCCACAAAGGCAACCACTGGGTAAGCAGGCAGGGAGAATTATAACCTCACCCCGCTCTTGTTTAAGAAGTCTCTCTCTGTAGACTGGAAGGAATGGGGATACACCCCTCCACCAAGGGTGGACTAGACAATTTGTAAAGCAGTAACACAGAGGCACCAAGTAGAGTAAAATAGATTAAAAACTGTTTAAAAGGGGGAAGTTGGTGGACTCGCCTCCCTCGTAGAAAGAAAGACCGGACAATGGGACGTTACTCACAGTATAAAGCAACTTTTTATTAAAGACTCCAAAGTTTCAACGCGTTTCACGGGTCACAATCCCGCTTAATCAGGCAAAATTTTTTGGAGGGTACAAAATCGGGTCAATGGCCTGGTTTAGTTCCTCTGTGACAGAGGCGCTCAGCCAGGCCATTGACCCGATTTTGTACCCTCCAAAAAATTTTGTCTGATGAAGCGGGATTGTGACCCACGAAACGCATTGCAACTTTGGAGCTTTTAATAAAAAGTTACTTTTATACTGTGAGTATAGTATGCACAACTTTCCCAGACTAGTCCGTCTCCTCATGGAGGGTTCTCAGTATTTCCTTTATTGCTTACTCCAACAAAGGATCTATATACAGTGAAGCCGGCCAGCCTCCCTACTTGTCATACCTATTTTGGAAGTTGCCAGAAGTACAATTTGAGCTCAGAACTGATAGGTGGTGTGCCTTGGCCACAAACTTCTAAGTACCAATCCGAGTCTGTTCATCCCTAGATGAGTTGTAAATCTGCACCACCAATATTTAAGGACAACTGAAGTGATAGGAATGTGGAGGTTGCTATATTTCCTTTTAAACAATACCAGTTGCCTGGCAGCCCTGCTGGTCTATTTGGCTGCAGTAGTGTCTGCATCTCATACCAGAAATATGCATGGAGCTAATCTTGTCAGATTTGACAATAATGTCAGAAACATCAGGTCTGCTTGTTCAGGGTCTATGGCTAAAAGTATTAAAGGCAGATGATCAGCAGTATAGCCAGGCAACTAGTATTATATATATGGCAGCCTCCACATCTCTTTTGTTACAGTTGTCCTTTAGTAAAACTTGGCACTTTATTCAGTAAAGTCCATAAAAATACAGATTACAATTTGATTTTGACTTGTCAAATAAACATTGTATGAGGGAGGGAGGCAAGGTGAGGCCAGCACTGCGATTTAGAATGTTTATTAGGATAATCAATAGTGAAGATAGTGAATAGGGAATATAGGGAATCTTTCCCCATTGCGGTGAACAAGCGCTAGACGCGCGAAACGGACGTCCGCAGGGGGATCTAGACCTGGCGCCCACCACATCCGCATTGCATCCCACCAAATGCTGACTGTAAGTGATCTTCACTATTGATTATCCTAATAAACATTCTGAATCGCAGTGCTGGCCTCACCTTGCCTCCCTCCCTCATACAAGTTTGCTGTTTGCTATTAAGCCTATGCACGCCTTTCCATAGGATTAACACTTACATCAAATACAGCGTATTCAGGTCCAGTCTACATCCCTTGCTGCTATCTTTAAGAGTGCTGGAACTCCACTTTCCTTGTTTTGAATTGTCAAATAAACATTCTTTGAAACTAAAAATAAAGAGTCTGTCTGTGTTCAGCAACAGCCTGCTGCTTTAGCCTTCCAGCCTCTCCTCAAGCAGACAAGCCATCAATAGCCTGGAACAGTAGGATTATAATACATTTTACTCTAGAACAATAGAGGAATATTTTTAATTTTACAGTATTTTGGAATAGTGGTCCTTTATAGGAATAAACGTCTATATTTGTCCGCCTCTTTGTCCCCTAAGCAAATCACCTCGAGAACTGCTGAGACCTGAGGACTGTTTTGTCTCCTCTGTGCAAATAAGCGCCGTCATTCGTAGTGTAAATATGTCACTGTTCTCGTTTTGCTAGATTAGTTCTTTAGCGGTAAGGTGATTTTGATAGGAACGTGTCCTGCTGACACAGTGCCTTATGCACTGTATATTAGCCTAGCAGCTTTCCAACGTGATCTGTAATACCAGCCTACTTAGGAACCAGGTACTGGTAGGTGTTTCCGTTTTTCAGATTTCAGCTGGAACTTAATTATGATATTTAATACAGAAGACATGATCACTTTCATGGACACTAAAATGTATTGGCAGAGTACGCTGATCAGCCACAACACTGATGATAGGTTCACAGTAGGAAGCTGCATTGCCTTCCCTGTAAAAACAGAAACACCGCAATGTGGAGAGGAAAATTCGCATCACACATTATGCTCGCATTGCCTCATGAACAGTTAATAAAAGTATGCTTCACTGCCCCTGTTAACATGCGCGTTATGTGGTCATGTACTGCATACATTGCAAAGTGAGGCATTAAAAAATAGAGAGATCAAGAAATGATTGATATTCGTCACGTTGTGTTCATATTGGTTGATCCACAATCAGCCTGCATGTCCTCATCCTACTAGTGGAAGACAACAAAAAAACTAGACTAGACTTCTAATCACTTATAAACACACCCACTAACATGGTGGTGGGCTTATTATTTCCCACAATGCAACAAGATTCACAGACAGGAAACTGTCCTGACATCACACTGTGGGAGGAGTTTCGCCACAATATTAGTCATACAGACCACTCTGATAAACTATTCAAGAAAAGGTAAATATTTGCCATTGGAAGAGAGTATCCGCTACTGATTGGGATGAAGTTCAATCCTTGGTTACAGTTCCTCTTTAACTAAACTTTGTTACATTGGAACGGTGATGTAAAGTAGGCAGCAATGTGACCTGTACAGTGCAGTATGCAGTCCATAGACTTTATGCTTGCTCCGTTCATGTTGCCTGGTGCACTGCAAAACTATCAATGTAAAGGGCCCCATTAAAGTATAATTGTATTGCGTTTTTGATACAATTATACTGTCCAATGCTATGACACTCAACAGACATAAGGGTCTATGCAGTAAACAGTGTTAAGCAGAATTGCATGTCTTGCGCATGATGAGTAGAGCACAATGCATTGCATTCTGCTCTATGCAAAGTGCGGTAAGACTTTACACACGTAATAATTAACTGCTTAAAGCGGACCTGAACTCGGAACTACCTATCTGCTCTAAAAGATATGCAACAGCATAATAACATTTACAGAAAAACATTTCTTTTGTTACAGCTGATACAACTCCTGCAATAAATCTGCAGTTTATCTACTTCCTGATTTCATGGAAGCAGACATATTGATAACATCCTGTGTTTACAAATGAGCTCTCTGCCATGGGCAGTCAGCTGACACTGACAATTGTCAGTTATGTTGTTGACTGGTGCCCATAAAGTTGATGACCAGGACAATGATCACGGTTTGCATTTTAATCCACAATAAAGAGAGATGGATTCTGTCACTCGATACAAAAGGCAGTTTATTCAGACATGGTAAAAGTTACAACAGATTTAAAAGACCGCCAGTGTTACTGTTTAGCATTTTAACTTTAGGGGACTATAGGGATTTATGGGATCCGCAGAGAATGATCATTAAAAAAAATTGTCACCTTGGTGTAACCACTGTGATGTATCGGTGTTTTTCAAGCGTTTTTTCTTCCCCCTACTTGCTCACTTCATTAGTAGAGTACCAAAATGCTATATTATTCACTTTAGATATCCAGCCAGTTGAAGGGGGAATAAAAAAAAACAGGAACAGAAAGTTGTGTTTAATCTTACATGACATATTTTTAGTAGCAATAAATAATTGTTTAAATACCTCTTAAAGCCATCCATTACCTTGTACAACATTTTATATGCTACACCTGTTGATTGTAAGCCCTGCATGCAGACATAACAGATGGGTTGACTTTCCTGTGCCTGTGCAGACATGGCAGAGATTATGTACACACCTGTTTGTGTATTCATTTTAATCCTCTGCCTTCCGTTGTAATTGAAAGTTCAGCAAATGTCAGTACAGTAGCATTTTATTGCTGTATTTGCTCAGACGATTGTCTCAGCATGTTCATACATGTTCATATATTGAAACTGCATTTTGTTTTTCTTCTATTTTGTCATAATCCTTTTGAAATAATTTCTGAATCAAATATCTGTTGTCGATGGCAAATTTAGGGTCATCTTGAAGTACAGCAGCTAGCTTTGTAGTCTCTAAAGCCTCATACACACTTGGTTTACCTAAGATAAAACAATCCTTTGCAATAATCAGCCTAAAATCTAGATTGTATACATATTGTATGTCCCTTTGTGGCACAGGCATCCCTTCAGTAATCGGGTAGGTTGGATTACTCTTGACCCACCACTGTTCTTATTATTTTGACCAAAACAGAGTATTTGCACAGTAACTACCCCTTCTGTTCATACATGTCTGTTATCAATGGATCCGCTGTCTCACTTGCAGTAAATGGAATACACTTTTGTGGGTGGCACAAGTAGAATTTTACGGTCAAAAAGGAATTGTTCCAGAGGGGCTATCTGGCTTGGGCCATCAGGCCATATATTTAGCTCTCTCCAGAGGTAGAAGCTCTATGCTGAGGTCCACACTGACACGTCACAATACTATACCATTGCAAACATTTGATACTGCTTTTACTACAGCATGCTTGTGAATATTTTAAAACATACGGTAATCTACCAGTGCTGTGTGCAGATGATAGGCTTTGGCAAATTACTGGAGGAGGGCTGTAGCTATGTCTTGAGGAGAGGGCCATATTTGGAGTCTATCCTCTATCCCTGTCTATGTACTTACCCCTCAGTATAGATGCTGTAATTGGTTTACAGTCTAATCCCTACCAAAGTCCTGTTCTTGATCTGAGGCCAATATTGGAGGGAGCCAATTAACTTATCTGTGTTTTTGGGATGTGGAAGTAAACTGGAGTGCCTTGAAACTCAAGCCAATACAGGGAGAACACACCGACTCCATGTAGATATTGTTCTGGCCCAGCTGTGAACCAAACACTCAGTGCTGGGTCAGATGTTACTCTTTTCTGTAAATGGAATCTTCCTCAGTTAAAAATCCTGAACTGAGGTGGTGGTCCAGAAGCAATGGAGTACAGGAGTTTGTTTCAGACTCTGTGTGTGTGTGGGGCAGCTGCTTTGATGGCATCATCCTCACTGTTCAGAGCATTGTGCAGGAATTTCCAGTGTCTGGGTTCCTTCAAAGGTACTTTAAAGTGGACCTGAACTCTTGCACAAGACGGAAGGAAAACATAGAGAAATGCACCTTGTATGCATTTAGAGTTTAGCCTGTCTGATTCCCCCTCATCTGTGTCTAATCACAAGTTGTAATTTGTTCCCTCAGCTGTGTCCGCTAACTGCCACAAGCTCATTTGAAAGCAGAGGATGTTAATACGTCTTGCTTTCCTGAAAGCGGGAAGTAAACAAATTGCAGATTTATTGCAGGATTTGTATCAGCTGTAACAAAGAAATGTTTTTTTTTTAATGTTATTTATTCTATTGCGTATCGTTTACAGCAGAGAGGCAGTTCTGAGTTCAGGTCCACTTTAAAAACTGGTTTACTTGTCTTAGATGCTGGCCAAGGAGAATATAAGCAAATAAAAACAATCTCTGCAAATGAGTGTCTACACAGATCTAGGACAATACTTGTGTGTCTGGAATTACAACAAAGTAGGATCACTGCGTTCACAGTATGTCTCTGTGGTAACTTATTACCACCATTGTCTTGCACAGTTTACACACTTTGTGCTGTTGCCATGCACTTCACCTTTGTTTTATCAGTACTGCCAAGCATTTCCTTGCATTCATAAGGTGTGACCCCATTACTTTGCATTTAGTGATATGACGTGTTTATGTGGTCACTCTGACAACACCTTATACTGATCTCCTCATAAGAGGGGACTTTGTAGTAATTTATGGACTATGATCAGACTGTTCTGATGAGTAACTGATTACTTCATACACCTGTAAATCTTTGTATGCTGATATGAATACATGATGCATGTCTTTGGACTTTGATTTGTGTATTAACTGATGATCTGGCCTTTGCTTTTTAAAAATAGGAATTTCTGTGAGGCTGAAAATAGTCGTGCACTTACACTCTCTCAAACCTCTTTTTATCCTCTCTTGGAAAATATGATCATTCTTTTACTACATCCTTTCAAATGAAATCTTGCTGGAGTTCTGTCTGCATCCTCAGTATCCTCAGCATCCTCAGCATCATTTCCCGGCCAGCCAGTCTCCATGGAAACCACTAAGCTAAGTAACGTGCATGGACCCGAGCGGAAGGGAAGGTTGTGCCGCAAGCCATGGTGGTGTGTGTCCCTGACGTCACCGCCTCAGCATATTGATAGGGCAGTTGTGTCAACTCCCATCCAGGATGCCTCAACAGAGCTTCTTTCTAAAACCATGCTGCAAAGACTGTCTGCTGCAGGATTTTGAATTCGCCTCTCCCCTGTTTTTATTTCTATACTGCTTTCTTCCCCACGTGTCTAACTACCTTGGAAAATGAATTTTCTGTCATCACGATCCTCCAATGCATTTTGGACACCTGAACGTGGTAAAGACAAGCAGGCCTGGTTGCGTTTCACCTGACCTTACAAAAGCAGTGCTTGGTTGATTGATGCAATAGAGCAGACTGACTATGCAGAAATTCATAGAGGAGGACTACTACGCGCTGGACTGGTGCTACGACGACTGTGCAGATGGTAATGAGGTTTTATGCTGCTAATTTGCCATTTTATCTGTGGCATCCAGTGCAAGCTTTTGTTGTAATGATGGATTATAGGATGGCACAGCTTATGCTATTTATAGGTGCTTATGAATTGCAAATGTATAAAGAGTGTTGCTTTTACTTGCACTCAACAATATATTGTGGTACTGAAAGGGTAAACAATTGATCGCCACGTGGCGATAAATGAATCTAAATTTAAACCTTATGATCTAATTTTGTTGGAAGCTGGAATGATGGAAACTTGTACACTGTATGGTATATAGTCAGTACATCATTAACTGCATCATCTCCAGTATTAATGGGATTGTTCTGTCATCAGGTATCACCAGGTTTGTCTGGCACAGCCTGGATTAAGCAATACAGTCAGGTCATGTTTAATCATAATAAGCTGGATGATGTGTATGTGTTTATCAGTGCAGTTTGATAATGCTGTCCGCTATGGTTTCATCCTGCATTTACTGATCTGATGTAATGACTCTGACTTGCAGGTGCGTAATGCAGGCTATTACACAGGAATACTGGCATGGTTTTTCAGTTAGAATTAAATCTGAATTTCTGGATTTTTTTAGTTCATTTTAGAGCTACCCTCCCAAATACTAGTAGACGGTTATACAAACACCTATATATCATGTGAGGGTGTGTTCTTGTGAATGCTGGCAACCACCTCCCCAGGTAAGCTGTGACAGCCTTGCAGCCTGGGCCACGCCCCCTCATTTAAGGTGTGTGTGTGTGTGTGTGTGTGTGTGTGTGTTGGGAGGAGAGAGAGAGTGTTCAGACTCTTGTGCCATATAGGGGGTGAGATGCTCAATGATCGCATGATCAGGAATTTAGCAATGTAGAAAATTGATTTCTGTCCACTTTTGATTGCTGTTCATAAAATAATACCAGTTGTCTCCCACCACTAGATTTATTTTCTGGAATTAAGCAAATGTCTGTTTCCATGAACAATAATGGAATTAGTTCAGGGAAGTCCTGTGAAATTAAGAGTTTGTATTAGTTACTTACTCCATCCAGAATGAATCATTCCCTTATGGGTGGAGACCGATTGATGGATGGATGAGCAATGCGCTTCCTGTCTTTTCAGGGACATTTCATTGGAGTTTCTATAGACCCCCTAATCTACCTTATGCACAAGAGGAATTCAGGTGCCTTCTTTTTCTTTCTCCATAATGAGAAATCGAATAAAATCGAAATCGAATAAAATCCAATATGGGGTGTTAAAGGGAACCTAAACTGAGAGGGATATGGAAGTTTCCTTTTAAACAATACCAGTTGCTTGTCATTCCTGCTGATCTCTTTGGCTGCAGTAGTGGCTGAATCACATACCTGACACAAGCATGCAGCTAATTCAGTCTGACTTCAGTCAGAGCACCTGATCTGCATGCTTGTTCAGGGGCTGTCACTACAAGTATTGGAGACACAGGATCAGCAGGAGAGTCAGGCAACTGGTATTATTTTAAAAGGAAAAATCCATATCCTTCTCAGTTTAGGTTCCCTTTAAGGACCCCAAGCAATTTATGATTTTTACAGGTTCAGGTCAACTGCTCCATGAGGTCAATTGTTTACCTGGATTACCACCATGCACCAGTACTTTGGTCAGATTTCAGTTGCAGTCTTATTGAAATAAAATGCTACTACAACTAGTTTTGTATGACCTGATGTAGTACAATATTGTGCCTCTGGTGATCGCATGTGATTCACCATTGCAACTCCCTTGTACCCCTGTGACTAGTCATTTGCTAGAGGATGCCTTTTCTGATTGAGCCCAAGTGATGACTCAGTTGTCCTGACGAAGCGACACGCCCCTATGGCCTGAAATGGCTGTTTACCCCCACTGTGTTGTACCTCTCTCCTCAGGCATGGTACTGTAGCCTGGAACTTTTAACATTTTGGAATAAAAAGTATGTTTTATAGCTGGATGTGCGCCTTCGCTCTGCTTCATTGCTTGGTGATATCCACTCATCTTGGAAAGCTGCACTCCATCGAATTAGTTGTACATCTTCCAGTGCACAGGTACTTCTTCTGCTGTTTGACTATTCCTTTTCTGATTGAGTGTTGATCAATATTTCTATATTTATTTACGATTGATCAGGAGGTCCCTATATTTATTCAAATCAGTTGTATTATTGATTTAAATATGTGATCTATTATAAACCTCCAGTAGTACATGGTAAGCTTTAGGCTGCCGTCATAGTGAGAGTTGCGTTGCTTCACATTCAGTTAAGCATATAGTCAATGAAATGTATAGTTAACTGTCACTGTGTAGTATAGTTAACATGCACATCATGCAGTAACGTTCTGCATGCAGTGCGTGGGTATGCCACACTTTATTAAATTGCACTGGACACATTGTATGTCGCATAGATTTTACAGTGCAGTGCAACTTTCAATGTTACTATATGTCTCTGTTTAATTGCCGCAATGACCCCACCATGAATGGTAACCTTGGATTTCTTTGGAAAACTCACGCCTTGTGAAGGGAATACAGCAAACTTATTAAACAATAATACTTGGACAGTGTAATTCAGTTTCCCTGCACACTAGCACTACATATTACATTTGGCTTAAAAACACAATTATAGTTTTTTTGGTTTTCTTATTTCCTTTTTATTTGTACTTGCACTATAAAATATTTCCGGTTGTGTGGAAGCTGCATGGGTAGAACTGTGGGGAGAGGAATGGAGTGCCACTGAAGTTGAACCACGTGTTCAAATGTACTGAAAAATGTATGAATACTGTATCTCAGTTTTATACCCACAAAAATAATGTTCAGTAGAGTAGGTAAGGTTTTAACATATAAGAATGGACACTAAAGTCATTAAGACAATCCAAGAGAGGTTCTACATTGCCATTCAGGACACTGGGGCGGTGGCTGGATAGGGTAATGGTTAAGGGCCCTTTCTCTGACACAGGTGACCTGGGTTCAAATCTCGGCTCTGCCTGTTCAGTAAGCCAGCACCTATTCAGTAGGAGACCTTGGGCAAGTCTCCCTAAGATTGCTACTGCCTATAGAGCTTGTCCTAGTGGCTGCAGCTCTGGCGCTTTGAGTCCGCTAGGAGAAAAGCGCCATATAAATGTTCTGTGTTTGTTAATAACTGGTAGGCATCTAAGAGAAACAACCTTCTCTTTAGTCCAAGCAGGAACTGTTAACCCTTTCTCAAATATTTTCTGAACTGTCTAAACTGTATTAAAGGTTAGTGAAGGCTATGAAGAGCAAATGAGCTAGAGGAGGAAATAAAACCTTGAAGATTAGACATACTATGAATGAATCCAGCTTTTCAGATCACCAGCACAACGGCGGTCTCCTCTCCACAGGTAACACTGCCTCACCTGACCACCTTATTCATAGAAGACAGCTTTAAGATCACAAGTTTGTGTGATAAATTATAGGTAGTAAACAACATATTACTTATGGTTGTATCGCTTTTGTCGTAGGCCTTAGAAAAATGTAACCATGGAAACTATGGACAGACCTAGTCCGCACAGTCACAGTGATGTATAAAGTATATTCATCAGTGTTAACTGGTGTTTATTGCTTTAAATCTGAAGTTATACATACTGATAAGTTTGGTCGTCTTCTGCTATGGTGTGTGGTGGTTTCAGGCCTACGCCACTCTTCAGATCAATTATGTAAATAAGAAAAGTCATCATGGCTCCTCTAGTTCAATATGCATCCTGGTACGCAATGAGATTTTATAGGTGGAAAACTGCCAAGTCCTTGTGTAACGATTTACACTTGCCTTCTGCTGCAGAACATGAGCAAGATGAGGTCACAGGTCCTTCTGAGGAATGTCCTGTGGTGGAGTGATACACCCTCGTTCTAACAAGAAGTTATGCTTGGTACACACAATGCAATTTTCCGTCAGATCGATAAGTTGAATCAATCATTTCTGACAGGTCCGATCAGATTTCCTATCAATTATCCAATCACTCCTGTACAAAATCGATTGGAAAATCAATCGGAAACCTGATTGGTCCTGCCCATCGATCCAACATAAAATTGAATGGTGTGTACCAGGCATTAAACTCAACCAACTCCTCAAGATTTTTTATTTTTTTTTTTTAAGAAAAAGTTCTGCATGCTGAAGTTGGTTTTCTGCAAAAATAGTAACTTTCTCTGTTAGAATTTAAGTTGCCAGTAAACATCAGAGAAAATGGTAAAGGTTCCCTTCAATCACTCGTGAAGCCAAGTACTATATGGCACAGTGGACCTTTGCTGCTCCAGTTCTTCTGCAGCTGTGGAACAACTACCACCTCACTGCATTACCTCCCTTTATTGCCAGGAAACGGAGCAGCAAGGAACATCATCCATCGAGATATACGAATTTGCAAGTCAACCTCAACCATAACTTTCTAAAACCTAAAACTCTACACTGTAGCATCTGTGGGGGGAGTTTCATCACATGCTAACCACTTCATGTCATGGGTATATAATAGTCCTATTTGCACTAAGGGTGTACAAATGGGTATGGTGATTGCTGCCATAATTGGCTAGAAATCCTGATTTATCAATAAAAGCAAAAAACAATCACAGGTATCTGTCTTAAAGTTCACCCGATCTCTTGCACAGGAGAGAAGGAAAGCATAGAGAAATGCACTCCCTCATCTGTCACTAATCACAAGTTGTAATTTGATCTCGGCTGAGTAAGCTGGTTGCCATAGCGGAACAGCTAATTTGTAAACATGGGATGTTAATCCTATGTCTGCTTCCATGAAAGAAGGAAGTAGACACACTGCAGATTTATTGCAGAATTTGCATCAGCTGTAACAAAGAATGTTTTTTTCTGTAAAGGTGATTATGCTGTTGCTTATCTTTCTTTCTGAATTCAGGAAGTTCTGAGTTCAGGTCTGCTTTAAGTTTGTTTTTTATACTCTGTTATGTGTTTCCCACGGTCTGTATCCTGGTTTGAACTGTAGTGCCAGAAAGTCAAACATGAGAGGTTTTGATCAAATGGTGAAGGTAAGCTACAGCTGTATGTAAAGGGGCCCATACACTGGTCGATTTTCAGCCATCGACCGATCGATAAATTCTATAGAATTGATCGATTAGAAATCGATTCTATCAAATTCCCCATTCGATCGTTTTGTGGCCGATTTTGAACGATTTGATCTATCTGACAGGATGGAAAATCTAGGTCGATCTACTGCTGGTAGCCGATTGATGGCCCATAGAGTTGCATTGGATCTAATGGTCCAATAATGCATTTAGATAGTTTTCCAATAGATTTCTTTCTGAAATCTATTGGAAATCTGTTCCTAGTGTGTGGCACACATCAGATAGATTCCTGTCAGATTGGACTTGACAGGCATCTGACAGAAATCTATCTGATGGTCAAATCTGCTGCAAATCTATGGCCACCTTAGAAGACTTCTGCCATCTGCAATGGTTCTGGAACAGTGCATATCCCACTAATACAGCAGAAACACATGGCTGTTCTGATCTGGGAAGGCCCCTCACTGCAGTTCTCACTGATAATTATGAGGCAGAGATGGTGTCATTCAATGTAATTCCATTATAAAAACTGCAGATTGCTGCTACACTTTATTTATTTATTTATTTTTTGTATTTTTATGTATAGCAACCTTTCCATAAGCTTTGATTTCATCAAACATATGTAACATACAGCAGGGGAATTTCTGTGTACATTACCCTCCTCTTGCTTTTACTATGATGTGCCTGTAAGCGCACTGCTTCATTGTTTTACATTTGTAAACCTCATAAAGCGGACCTGAACTCAGAATGTCCTCTCTACTCTAAAATATACACAACAGCATAATAAGCTTTAAACAAAGAACGTTTCTTTGTTACAGCAGATACTAATCCTAAAATAAATCTGCACTGTTTCTACTTCCGGATTCATGGAAGCATACATATTGTTTACAGCCTGTGCTTTTAAATGGGCTTATCTGCTTATCTGCCATAGGCAGTAATGTGACACAGGGAAGGTATCAAACTACAACTAGTGATTAAACACAAATGAGGTGGAATTAGACAATCCAAACTCTCAAAATACATACAGAGTGCATTTCTTTGTTTTCCTTTTGTCCAGTGCAAGAGTTCAGGTCCACTATAAGTAACATCCCCCCCTCCCCCCCCCCCAAAAAAAAAAAAACCAAAACAAAAAAAAACAGGTAATTTCCCCAAAAAACAGGTTCTGGCACTAAAAATTGTAAATAAACATGGACTATAGTTATTTGTAGAGATAGTCAGTGTGATGCAAATAATTCTGAGTTGATACAGGTTTCTGCAAATTTTGGCTGCAAATTTATGCAGCTTAAAAATAAACCAATCAAATCCCGCCTTGGCTTTTTCTGGTTAGCGCACGTTCAAGCTGCATACAGTTTCAAAATCCTGCATCAGTTCAGAATTTATTTGCATCTCATTGACCATCCCTAATGATTTGCAAACTGTGTGAACCCAATTTAATTGAAACAGTACAAAGACAACAAAGCAAATGTTGAAACAGAATTTTTTGTTTTCTGTAAATACTTTCTTAATGATTGCGTTATTTGCCTCTGAAGTAATTCACGAGGTGGTTTTTCCTTTTCCCTTTCTTTACTTCCTAGAGTCTCTCAAAGATTGTTTTTATATCCAAGTGTCTAATTTGAATTGTGCTGCTAGCATTAAATTTAAAATTAGCATAAATTGTTATAAAACAATAATGCTGCGACACATTGTAATGTGGGCCATCGCACAGCAATGCACCACCTATACGATGTTCACAGTGCGGCCAGTGTGGTGCGGTTCAAACATCGTACAGCATCCTAATACACTGCATACAGTGCTTTACCGCAACACACGTGTGTTAACAGTGATTCATACTTTTCATTGATTGTATGCTTCACTGTATGCAGCAAGTATGGCTCGACTTTTCTGTTCCCACTGTGAACCTAGCCATAAAATTCCTAATTTTCACATCTGATCTATTATCTTTGTGCCATTTGAATCAAGCATTTGGGTTTAAATGAGTTGCATATTGTCACATTTTATTTACATTGTACACATCATCCCAGCTGCAAATGGGGTTGTAGATGAGCACAACATAATTGTAGGAAGAACGGAAAAATAAAAATACATCTTAACGGCTAATAAAAAGTTAAATTGTGAATGGGTAACATAATACAAGATATATGTGCATTATGATCAGAGGCACTGAATGAATCATCACTGCTTTTAAATTCAGTGATAATAATGAGGACATTACAGTGGGGCAGCACTTCTGTGAACCAGGCCACAGCATGCAGCGGATTCAATTCTTATGGTGAAGTTTAACTTGAAAATTAAATACTTTATGCGTGTTTCTGAATAGACGTGTATGAAAACATTGCATATATGGAAACATAGTTGCATTTTAGAGTTATCTTCTTGATGCCATGTGCCACCTAATTTAAAAGGGGGTTGTAAGTAACATCCACCACATAAAATTGCTAAAAAAAAAAAAAAAAAAAGTGACTCACAAAATGTAACCCCCCCCTTTTTTTTCTAAAATGGGTCCCTAAATATTCCCCATTTTCAAAACTGAGCTCCTGATCTTTCCACCCTACGCTGCTGCATCCCTCCCAGATATCCACCTCACAGTCTACAACACAACCATTTGCCCTACCTCCCAGGCCCTCTGTCTGGGCATCACCCTGGACTCTGACCTCTCCTTCACCCTGCAATTTCTACCTCCATAATATCTCCAAGATCCGCCCCTTCTTAACCCCGGACACAACCAAGCTGCTCATCTATGCCCTCATCTCCCACATTCATGACTGTAACTCTCTCCTGTCTTGCCTCCTCTTGGAACACATTGCCCCCCTTCAATCACTTATGAACGCGGCTGCAAGACTCCATTGTACACGCTCTGCATCCACATCTGCCCTCTATAAATCCCTGCACTAGTTTCCTATTCGATTCAGGATAAGTTTCAAGATTCAAAACCTGGCATATAAATCTGTGCACAAAACCTGCCCTACCTACATCTCTGAGCTTTATTCACAGGTACACACCAGGTCGTCCCCTCCGGTCCTCCAACAACCTTCGCCTCACTTCCCCATGCATTTCCCACTCCCATGCACGCCTGCAGGATTTCTCAAGAGCCGCCCCCACCCTCTGGAACTCCCTTTCAATGTCCATCAGACTTGCTCCCTCCTTCAACACATTCAAGCAAGCCCTCAAAACCCACCTTTTTAAGATGGTCTACCCACCCCCTTCCACACAGTAACTCTCTACTGAATATTTATTCCACAGCCCTACCTAGTGTTTGGCAAGGTCCTCCCTTTCCTAGTGTAGTCTACCTGATCATGTGCTCTTTTTTCTTATGACAGCCTCATACTTGTATTGCTGGGCCTACCTAACCAACTCAAAATTGCATGATCATGTATCTTGTGCCCTGTTTGCCTTGTATAACTGTCATCCTTATATCATTGTATATTTTATTGTCCAGCACTGCATAATATGTTGGCACTTTATAATTAATATACAATAAATAATAACTGCAAAAGCTGTGCAGTGCCAGCGGGATTGTGTAGTGTTTTTTTTTTGCTACAGTATCAAACTTGTCATGCAAATAACATTAAGCTTCTTATTTTGGAAAAGATAAGTATACTATGACCTGGACATAATTGAATGCCTCCCTCCCTTTGAAGAGTTTACAGTGATGTAGGCCTGTTGTCTGTGATATTTGCTGGGGGGGGGGGGGGGGGGGGCAGTAAGCTGTGGGGAGGGAGAATTAACAATGAGCTAGGTTGAGAAGAAAAAGAAGGAACAAGAAAAGGGCATAAGTGATGTCACTTTTAACAGAGAAACAGTAAAGATGGAAACCAGCAGAAATATTATTTTCTTCTTTTTAATCACATTTCTGCTAAATCTGACAGTGAACACTTAAAACAGGATAGGTAAGCTAAATAAGTGATATCTTATTGATTTTTTTCCAGTTAATATGGAGTTTAATCACATTTTATAGAAGTACATGAAATGGTTCTAATATCATGAAATGGTTCTAATATCTTGATGATATCTTTATTCTATCACTACTGCCCCATCATAGTTTCAGGGTTATTTGGAGGATGCTGCTGCTTTTACCAAGTGCTTGCTGACCTCAGTACCACAAGTCCAATAAACCCTAGCCTGGAGTATTAGCTGCTAATAACCCCCTTACAAAATGTAATCCCATTGGTTTATGTTGATTTTCTTCTTTTTTTTGGGGGGGGGATGGGGGGGGGGGGTAGTGGTAGATGAACAGTACAGGAATATGTTCATTTAACAGTATTCATTTTGTGTATGGAAATAATACAGTATATATTTTCATGTATTTTGCCCTGAAGTTCTTTTAAATAAATGTAGTGTTTAGTGCTCTGGTTTTGCCTCCTATAAGAGCTAGTCCACACTAGGTCCGGAAACGTATCCGTGGCTGCGTTTTTCAGCCCTGATGAAAAACTGAGTCCCGGATACTAATGTTAGAAATAGCCGCCGTCCTCACCCAAAAAAAAAACGGATCAGTCTGCGTTTGCTGGGACCCGTTTTCAAAACCTGAACGGAAGGTCCGGAATTGCTGCATTTTTACGGACCACGGAATACACGGATGGGTAGTGAAAAGCAATGAGAAAACACATCTCCATCTCCACAGGCAAAATAGCACCAAAAACTGATGAGGAAACGGATAGCCTGAACTTTATTTGGCCCAAAAAAATCCTCCCATTACCTTCCTAATGATAGACGCTTTCTGTCTGTTTTTTGGGGTAAAAAACTGAACGGAAACTGATGCAAAACTAATGCACTTTTTTTTTTTTAAACTGATCAGTTTGCGGTCTGGTGGTACTTCCCCTGATCCTGGACTGCAGCGTCCGTCCTGCAACCGTGCCTAGTGTGGACCTAGCCTTAACATTTATCCTTCTTTTTCTCCAAATCGATATTTTCAAAACTTATCAAGAAAATACTTTTGAAGTTCCCACCAAGCAAGAAATTACTCAACAATTGTTATCTTTTGTTTAAAATAACTTTTTAGCACTCTGAAACTGAAAAAGTACCAAACGTACTGTCAGTTATTTTGAGTATTGTCTTGCTTGCTGGTGGCTTAAAGGGACTCTGTAACAAAAATGTCATTGTGTTTTCTGCCATCCTACAGGTTCCTAAACCTATTATAATGTGCTCTGGCTTACTGCAGCACTTTCAACTATCACCGGCTCTGTAATAAATCAACTTATCTTTCCCCTGTCAGACTTGTCGTCCTGTGTCTGGAAGGCTGCCAACTCTTCAGTGTGATCTGCTATGCACGCCCCCTCTATGCACACTCCCCTGTGTGTGTGTGTTATTTACATTAGCCAGCTTTTCTCTGCTCTCTTATCTTTTACAAGCTGGATAAATCCTCTGTTCACATACTGATGAGTCACATACTGCAGAATTACAGACACCGAGCAGAGCTGTCTGCAAGAAGAAACAAACAATCAGCTTGTAACTCTTCAGTGAGCTGCAGGGGGAAAGAAGCACACAAATGATCTCTTGAGATTCAAAAGGAATGCTGTATACAGCCTGCTTGTGTATGGATGTATTTTCTATGTGTGGACATACTGTACATCAACCTACTTCCTGTTTTGGTGGCCATTTTGTTTGTTTACAAACAAACTTTTAAAAACTGTTTTTGACTATTTTTAATGCGGCGGGGAGCGGCGAAATTGTGACAGAAGGTAATAGGAGATGTCCCCTAACACACTGGTATGTTTACTTTTGTATGATTTTAACAATACAGATTCTCTTTAAACAGCATTTTATTGATAAAGTGTGAAAATATCACCTAGGAGAAAACTTAAGAGAAAAAGTGAATTGAATAAGGGCCCTTGTCTTGTACTTGGCACATTGGGAATCAACGTGTTTACATGTTATTAGCCTCGAGTGTCTGGCCTACAAATCCTTCCACAAAACCTGCCCAACCTATATTTCCAATCTTTCTCAGAGGTACACGCCTAGCCTCTCTTTCCGGTCCTCCAGTGAACTTTGCCTGATTGCCCCCCGTATCACCCAATCCCATGCACGTGTCCAGGACTTCTCAAGAGCTGCTCCAACACTATGGAACTCCCTATCTCCCCCCATTAGGGTTTCCCCCTCCTTCAACATCTTCAAAAAGGCCCTCAAAATTCACCTTTTCACTCTGACCTACACCCCCTCACTGGAGCTCTAAACCCCCATCTGAACTCTGGTCCCCTACATTTCGTGTCCCTACCTCTCCCTCTAGATTGTAAGCCTTCAGGCAAGGTCCTCCTCCTTATGTCTCCTACCTGTTAATGCATCTCAATTACTGTAACCCATCCTATGGATCTGAGTGAACTCTTGAGATACACAGTTTCTCAGGCTCCGTCTCCGGAATAAATAAATATGTCCCTTAGTTATGTTTATCTATGTCATGTTCTGTCAGTCATCAAATTCTTCCAGTTAAAGGGAATCTGAAGTGAAAATAATCTTATAATATGATTGTATGTGTAGTACTGATAAGAAATAAAACATTATTAGCACAGATATGAGTCTCATTTTGTTTCTAGTGCAGGAAGAGATAAGGTGGCCATACATCAGGCGACTTGGCGGCCGATCGACCATCTAATTCGATTATTATAATTGAGTTGAATGAAAAATGGTGCCGCCAAGTGCATACCCGATCGACAAAGCGACCAATTTCGGGACGGAAATTGGTCACATGGTTGATTGCAATTGCGGGCGATTATAGAACGAGCGACAAATCCCCCGCCACTGCAGCTGCAATGTATAAGTGTGCCCAGTGTATGCATTTTTACATTACCTGTCCGGTGTCGGCCTCCATGCGGTGTCCGTCCATCTCACCAGGCAGCTGCATACACGCTACATAGCTAGCCTGACGTGAGGCGCTATGTGCCGCTAGCGTGTATGCGGCGAGATGGACGGACACTGTGTGGAGGCTGCTACAGGACAGGTAATGTATAAATGCACACACTGGGGGGGCACATTTATACATTAGGGCGGCAGCGGCGGTGCGGACTCGGCAGGCTCAGACGATTCCCTGAAGATTTCATGCTGAAATCTGACGGGAATCCGCCTGTAGTGTATAGGCAGCTTCAACATGAGACAAATTTATCTCTAGTCTAATCTGATTTGATTAGAGATAAATTTGTCTCTTTGTCAAATCTGCCCATAATAGTCAGGTTTATGGGCACCTTAAAAGACTTCTGAGGCCAAAATGATAAAAATCACTCTTTACCTTTATGATTGCAGAATCTATAGAGGACGCCATTTGCGCCCTCCGCTCCGTTCCTCCGTCAATCCATTCTTTATAGTGCCCCCAGGTCTGGTCCCGACCCCACCGAACAGGTCGCATCGTCATTCCATTCAAAAGATGGCCGCTGAGTTGAGCCGCGGCTGCGCAGTACGCTTGGCCGCGAGTGCGACTGCGCAGCCTTTAGCACTCCTCCAGCCGCGTACTGGGTCCCGGCATCCTCCTGAGCGTACGCCGGGCGCAGTGATGTGAGCGCGCCCGACGTACGACATCCGAACTTTAGATAATGTTAACTTGTGTTTAGTTAAATGTATCAAGTGAGGAATGTGACACATTCTCTGACTGTGGAGAAGCTGCTAGAGACAGCAGGCTGAGACACACCAGAAAAGCTCCCCAAACGCTAGAGGTTTCAAAAGCTCTCCCCAATGTAATGCTATGGCTTTTTTTTTTTTTTTTTTTTTACAAAACTTCATCGCTCCAGTGTGCATAGACACATAGGATAACATTGGCAGGAGGTTTCAAAAACTCAAAACACTCAGAAAAACTCCTCTGGTGTGCACCAGGCCAGAGAGACACTGAAAGCATGTCTGCCTGCAAAACAGCAATGAATAAAACCAGTTATTAATGAAATGCAAAGTCAGCTCACAAAGCAAAAAAACTGTACTTTTGTAAACCTATAACTTCTAAATGAATAATAATACGTATGCACAAATGCAAATATGATAACCATATGGCATATAAAAAGTAGGTAAACCTGTTTTTATTGAATATTATGTCAGGGTTTTAAACCGCTTTAATAAGATTATATTACAATATACTCTTATATTGAACGATCTGGAGTAGCCAATTGATTATTTTTGCATAATGGCTACTTAATGTCACAGTGTAAATAGCTTGTCAATCAAACAAGACAGTGCACTCTGATAATTCTGTGTGCTGGGGACTTGCACAGAAATGGTCAGTAATGCTTCTAGGTGTAATCAGCGATCCTCATACAGGCCTGGTGCACACCAGAGGAGTTTTTCAGAGCGTTTTGAGTTTTTGAAACCTGCTAATGTTATCCTACGTGTCTATGCACACTGGAGCGATGAGATTTTGTAAAAAAAAAACCATAGCATTACATTAGGAAGAGCTTTTGAAACCTCTAGCATTTGGAGAGCTTTTCCGGTGTGTCTCAGCCCACAGGCTTGTTTTGGAAGGCGTGGGCAATCACTGTTTGCTTTGATATGGGTAGGGTTTGCTGGTCTGTGATGCATTTCTTAGCTCTGTGCACTGGGATAAACCAGCTTAAGGCTTCTTTTACACTGCAAATCACAATACCGATTTGTAATTTCGTTCTGCGGTTTTCATTGAATGCTAGCATGTAAGTGTAAAACAGGCCTTACACATAGCCTGGAGTGAGAGGAGCAAAAAGGTATTGCAAGCTGCTGAATGGTGGAACAGATTTCTGCTAAGAACCATGATATTTCATTTAGTTTTTTATGATGCTGTGGACTAATGCTTTATGGTTTCTACCAGTTTGGTGCTGTAATTAGGGTCCTTTCTTTGTTGAGTCATCAGTACATTCTGGGATGTTTATTATGTTTATTCTGGTAGTATGGTGCTTTGTCCAATTCTTTAATTTACTATCAAAAGAGATGCTTTTTTTAGCTTAGAGAGCCCAAGGTGGATCTTTGGGGGGCAGATGGGACACAGAGGCATGTCCTCTGCCTAATGACATGGCTCTGTGTCCCCCAACCGCTGCTCACTGCCCCCCAATCTCCGCGCTATAGCCTCCCGAGTTTAGCGACAAGCCTTGTCGCTAACTCGTAGGTAAACACGGGAGAGGAATTCCCTGTTCAAAACTCTTGGCGCTCCTTCCATCGGGCCGACCCTACAGGTCTATCCACCCAAAAACTAACAAGCAAAGGGACACCTTTTTTCCCCATGCAGCCCTCCTGCTGAACTCCAGCTCCTCGGTGGTACTCTAGACCCGCTCAGCTCAAATATGCTTGGTGTAAGAATGCCTGGCTTTGGCACTCTTGTACCCTGGCCAGCTTAAAACCCAGCCGTCACACTAATGCACTTCTAGTAATCGCTGAGCAACGCGACTCCACAACCTCGAGAGGCTCGTGACTGCTCATGGGCTAATCTGCATGTTGCATGGCATCGACCGTTTTTTTTGAATGCCTGTATATATTGTTGATGTCTTCTTGTCAAATTCTGTCTTTGCTCTGTTGCCGTTGCCATGTGAACTACAAACAATTCCGGGTTCGACGTCGGTCGCATTTGGCGAACAATAAAGATTCTGATTCTTAATGTCTTGATTGGGTATCACTGTTGAGAAGTTCTCAATCCACCATCCCAACTTTTTTAAAAAATAGCTGGATGACCTCTTGTCTGATATGTCATTTTATATACAGGTAAATAAGCATTTATCAAATGTTTACATTCATTAAGAGCAGGGATCACTGGTAACTTCCACTTTATTAGTAATGTTTTCCTGACATAAAAAATAAGTAGTTTTTTTGTGCTTTTTAAATGACACATCAGTGAAGACACCCAGCATACATTGATAAATTAATAAGGACACAGTAAGACCAAGATTAGATTGTAAGACGTGAACCACAGATTTCCAATATCCCTGCAACGGGCAAAACATAACACAAATGCATGAAGTTCGCTCCCTCCATACTACATTTAAAGCACTTGGTGTCATGCAAAGTGCTGATCTTAGCTAATTTCGTCGGTACCAGATATGTCTGGTGCAACCACTTAACCTACGTTATTTTATCCCGAGGTGCGATAACTGTCCTATGATATGTTTGTCAGCTCCCCCATTCTCATCTCCCAAGGGACCTCCCCAGTACTCCACGTGGCACATATAGACTCCGTCTTGTCTTTTTTAAGTATCTTGTAAAAGAAAGCTATTTTAGCGCGTGATCTGTTATCATCATTAGCACCTTAGCTACCACTTTAGAAGTTTCTAAGACCTGTGAGCCAGGACTGTTTTTTGTTTTTTTTTTAACTAGAAAAGTGACGCCTGTGCAGTTTTTTGTTGATGTACTCCACTTTAGCTGAGATGGTTGCACATATTCACTACTATTTCTTCTCCTGAATTTCTCATCCTTCTTTTCAGTTGAGGTTAAAGGTATAATTAGAATCTCTTTGGTATAAGTAGCGACTACAAGAGAAGTAGTTATGTTAAATTCTATAGACCCTGCCTGGGTAATATTGTAGGAATGCTTTGCTGGATAAGAGGCACTAAGAAAAAGAGAATTTCATTTGTACAAGTCTGTCCTTAGCAGAAATCAGCATGATTGGCGCTCGACGCAATGTGTTTAGTTCAGAAATGTGTAAAAAGCAAAGTGCTGTGTGAAATTAGTTGTGGCAAAAAGCCAAAACGCAAACTATATGCGATTCATGAGAAGACCCTTGACTACAATGGCCAGTGCGGAACAGCTTGTTTTGTCATGTGTGGAAAAGTGCGCATGATTCTTATGTGTACTCCATGCCTTAAAGGGGAACTGAAGAGAGAGGTATATGGAGGCTGTCATGTTTATTTCCTTTTAAGCAATACCAGTTGCCTGGCAGCCCTGCTGATCCTCTGCCTCTAATACTATTAGCCATAGCCCCTGAACAAGCATGCAGCAGATCAGGTGTTTCAGTGGTTCAGACTTATAAGTCTGATCTGACAAGACTAGCTGCATGCTTGTTTCTGGTTTTAATCAGATACTACTGCAGAGAAATAGACCAGCAGGGCTGCCAGGCAACTGGTATTGATTAAAAGGAAATAAACATGACAGCCTCCATATACCTCTCTCTTCAGTTCCCCTTTAATAAAATGTACCTGGATTGATCAATGTAGACCAGTCATTGCTGATCAAGTTTGATAAACTTATTAATCGCATATACTTTTGTGCCGGATGGATATTTTCACCCAGACTGTTGGCAGAGCAATCCTTCTCTGCTGTCCTGAGCAGCACATTACTACAAAGAGTAACAATTTTAATTGACTTCCCATCAGCTACACAGGATTTTTGGTTCATTCTGGTCCATGTCACCATAACATGACTGGATATCTGACTCGAGCTATTTGGAGACGATTGCTCCAGTATTTTTCACTAACGAGGTTGGACCAGCACCTATTCAGTTGGAGACCACGGGCAAGTCTCCCTAACACTACTGCCTATAGAGCACGCCCCTAGTGGCTGCAACTCTGTCGCTTTGAGTCTGCCAGGAGAAAAGCGTGATATAAATATTCTGTGTCTGTCTGTCTGACTTACTTCGGATAACTATATTCTTCTTATTGATTTCTATAGTGCCATCATTCTCCATGGTGCTGTACAAAGTAGGCAAACTGAGTGGAACTGAATGATCTACGTTAACATTTTCACTTTTCTCTGTTCTTTGCATGATGGATTATATGTTTAGGGTTATATAGTTAAAGCCAGGTTCTATTGTTTCTCTTTCCTTTCTGAAACCGAAGCCCAATTACTTCCTATGCCTACACTGCTATCTATGCCTCTGCTCCAGTATCCAGAAACCCCCTGGAGTGCAACCTGAAACAGTTGCAAGTACTACAGTTACAAAGAGTCTTCTTCCACTCTTATCAAGTGAGTTGTAAATTACCATTCACCCTATGTATTTTTACACATTTGCTTGTTTCACTTTTAAATTCCTAGCTTCATTGCATTGCTTTTTTTGTGTTTGTTACAAATACGTTTTCCAGCCTTAGCATGGAAATGTTATTACAAACAATAAAACCATTACATTATATGCATTTTTGGTTCCAAGGAGCACTGGTGCTCTAATTAGCTGTGGAAATATTTTGATTGTCATGATAACAGAACACATAAGCAATGAAGGACATAAAAACATTTAGAACAATTGAAACAACTTGCAATGTTCTCTTATCTCTCTGTCAATATAAATGATAACCGTTATCATTTATCTAGTCACTGGTGCCTGATGCTGAATCCACACCATACAATTTTACGGCTGATTTACATGCCCGATCGATTATTTCCAGCATGTCCAATGTCGATTTTATGATCGATTTCCATAAACACGAACGGAATTCTGTCATAAAATTGCTCATAAAATTGATCAATCCTCAGATCGGACATACTGGAAATAATCGATCAGGCAAGTAAATCGGCTGAAAAATTGTATGGTGTGGATCCAGCATAAGTGGTTGGAATGAAACACTCTGATTACACTGTGTGGATATATGGAAGCGAGGAATATATTGGTGTCAATTTTTACTAATGAGGCCACCTTAAAGGGACACTTAAGTCAAACAAAAAAATGAGTTTTACTCACCTGGGGCTTCCAATAGCCCACTGCAGCTGTCCGGTGCCCTCGCCATCTCCCTACGATCCTCCTGGCCCCGCCGGCAGCCACTTCCTGTTTCGGTGACAGGAGCTGACAGGCTGGGGACGCGAGTGATTCTTCACGTTCCTGGCCACAATAGTGCCATCTATGCTGCTATAGCATATATCCTATACCATATAGCAGCATAGAGGGTACTAATGTGTCTGGGAACGCGAATAATCACTCACGTCCCCAGCCTGTCAGCTCCTGTCACCGAAACAGGAAGTGGCTGCCGGCGGGGCCAGGAGGATCGGAGGGAGATAACGAGGGCACCGGACAGCTGCAGGGGGCTATTGGAAACCCTAGGTGAGTAAAACTCATTTTTTTTGTTTGACGTAAGTGTCCCTTTAAAGGGAAATATCGGGCAAATAAAAAAAAAAAAAAAAAAAAAAAAAAAAAAAAAGATTTACTTACCTGGGACTTCCTCCAGCCCCTGAAAGCTTGTGTCCCTTGCCGCAGCTAAGCGGTCAGTGGGTAGCCCGGGGTCCCCTCTGTAGCAGATGCTGACCCGGCGAGGTTGGCGGCTACTGCGGGAGTGTGCAGCTGCGCCGCTCACATAAGGAGCGTGAACCCGAGCACGTGGCCACATGCTTGCGCAGTAGCAGCTTACCTCGCCAGCTGGCAAAGCCGTTTAATGTTACCATGATGACATGGAGAGTCCCAAGTAGCGCAGCCAAAAGTCCAGTTCCTCTAAAAAGAAAAAAGAGGAAGGTTCCATAAGCATCACTAACAATTATATTGAAATATAAAGGGCGTGGTGCTATACAGACTCTGCATTGTTTAGAAAATGGGCTCATATTCACTTTCACAGTATAAACAGACCTAACTTCCAAAAGTTCAGCAGAAGCCCCAGAACACAACAAGCAGATTGCTGGAGGAGAGGGAGACTTCAGTTATCAAAGTGTTAGACAATATGGTGGCCCTGTAAGTTGGGAGTAAGCATAGGTCCTCCATGTGTTGCAGCTGGTGAGTCGTTCTGTGCTTCTCTGCCAGTTGCTGTGCATTCTCTTGCACTTTTGTATGTATTGGATCCAAGCACACACAAAATGCATGCAGTAGTGCGCTGTTAACCACTTCAAGACCGCAGGCTTCCCCCACCCTAGTGACCAGGCAATTTTCTTTACAATTAAGTGCTCTGCAGCTTTAATAGCTCACTGCAGAGCCATACGAAGCAGCACATACATGATTCCCCCCCCCCCCCCCTTTCTGCCCACCAACAGAGCTTTCTGTTTGTGCGCTCTGATCTTGGGCTCTTACTTTTTTTAAAAGTGTTTGTGTGTATGTTTTGTTTTATTAAAAATTACTATTCCCCCTCCCCCCCCCCACTCCGCCAGCCAATCAGGGCAATCCTCTCTCATAGGCATCAGCCTATGAGAGAGGTTCGCGATCAGAGCCGCTCCAGGAGGCAGCCGAGTGAAACGGCTGTGCCCAGTACAGCGCTGCGGTAGATCGCAGCGTTGTACAAACAAAAGAAACAGCCAGTTTCTTTTTTCTTCAGTCTGCTAGCGGCGATCACCGCTGGCAGACTGACGGAGCAGAGCTCCATCACTCAAGCAGGGATGCACATGAGCCTCGCTAATCTCTGCCTACCGCTCTTGACACCTTTCCGTGTTAGCCGGTCCTGGGGTGCCGCCTTCCTGACGCCTATCAGCTTTAGGTGGTCTGGAAGGGGTTAAAAATCTTTCAGATGAAACTTATAGTTGTGAACTGACCCTTAGGGCTAATTCACTCTACTGGAGCGATGTGATTTTGTAAATATTTTCCATAGCTTTGCATTAGCAAGAGCTTTTAAAAATGCTAGCGCTTAAAAAGCTCTTGTAGTGTGAATCGGCCCTTAGGCTACTTGCACACTGAGGCGTTGCGTTACGTCTTGCAGTATAACATAGCAAACACCATGTGATTCTACTGATATGGTACATTCACACTGCTGCGTTAGCACTGCAGTGTAGTGGAATCCATTAAAATACTGTGAGACATGCTTTGGTTAACTGCACGTCATGCAGGTTTACAGTTTCAGTGAAGCATACTTTTATGTACTGTGAGCTTCACTGTGTTGCAGCACACACCTATTGCATGATGCGGCTTTTCCACTCTTTCGTTATCATCTTGTTTTTACAGAATGTGCAAAGGAGTGCCCCAGTGTGAAACAAGCCATAGAAAAACACAGAAAATTCATTCTAATGCACTGCGCATCAGTTGTGCAACACACTCAGTATAAAGCAGCCCTTAATGGAGACCTATCAGGTGTTATTTGATCCCTCTTCAAAATTGTATTCTATGAGGACATTGCTCTGCTCTTTTGTCCAGACATCAGTATTTCCCTTCAGGGTCTAGTTCTCAGAAGCTGATGTTGCCACCTAATATTACCTGAGTGTAAATTGAGAAAAACAAAACTATGTGTACAGTATCTCTATTTACTATCATTTCCTCCAGTGTAGTTCAGCCATTGTTCCTGAAATTTGCATAATAGGGACATGGTTTTCTCACAAAACTGTGTCTGTGGAATTTTGTTATGTACATAAACATTAAAGAAGTACATTTTTTTTTTTAACAGAACACAGAGTCATTAACATCTGCTCTTATAGTTAATTCACACAGACAGGAAACTGGAAAATGTTGCTTACAGAAATATGTGGTAACGTTGGAAGATGAACAAACGGATGTTCATGGCATTCAGTTAGTGTTGTGCTTACACACTGTTAGAAAACAGCCAAATGCAGCATTTCAAGGATAGAAATGCTGCTGAAATAACTTCATGGTACTGAGACAAATTTTTCTAGAGGCTTCTTCAGTGTCGTCATAAAACTCCATGACCTCTCAGCTTCACCTGTGTTCCTTCTGTTTTCGGAGTTATGTCCCCCATTCAAAGCTTCATCTGAACTGTGAGCACAAGGGTGCATGTTCTGTCCACTCAACATGCCCTCTTCTATCCCACTTCTAAATGACCGTGCATATCAACTGTGGGTGGGAGTGTTCTGGTCATGGGTGGTGTGGAAACATTTATAACTGCACATGCCCAGGATGCTCACAGCCAAGGCTCCTGGACATTCCAATGGGTGAGCACACATGAAGAGTGTGTGCAGAGTGGGAGGAGTATGTGCCCTTCAGTGGTGAATGGAGCGAAGGTGGCATAGCACCATGATAGAGAAAAGATGAATCCACTGTCTGTCAGCTGTTCCCATGCACCAGTCAGACATTTGCTAGTGCTTGGCCCAGGCAGTAAAGAGGCATCTTTTGCTTCTCCGTCTGAGCACAGCCACACTGATGCCATGTGATGAAGTTTCTTGCTTTAGGTAACTGTCCAAAGCTTACATGTGGCTGTTACAAATGCTCCAAATTGGAAGGCACTTGGTAACCAGTATATGGGAAGCTGAATTGCCCAACACACTCACAGGTTATCTTCATGTGAGAAAAGTCCCTTTTTTGGGGGGGCATCCAGCTAGTACTTTGGTCATTGGAGGTTAGCCAGATAAATGGTAATGAAAATGCACTAATTTAAGGCTCTTTCACACTGCAGGCGTTTTCTACATTTTTTTCTCCCGTGTGCGCTTTTTAAAAACGGCCCCCGAATGCTTGTGCAATGAATGTCTATGAGAAGGTTCATATCGGCGCAGGTCGTGCGCTGTGCGGGCAGCAAAGCGGTGCGTGGACCATTTTTGAGGTAGTTCCGCCTCAATGGAAGGGATCACGTTTTTCAGAATAAATACATTGTATTTATTCTTTTCCGGATCAAAGCGTTCACTTCCTGCTTGTGTCAGGCAGTGAATTACAAAAACGCTCGGGAAAAATGCTTTGAAAACTGCTTATCACAAAAATGAATTGCCCACACAAGTGCCGGGAATCGGGGAAAAAAAAGACGTGTCAAAAACCGCCCAACGCTAACGGCCACGTGAATGGAACGTATTGTGAACAAGGCCGTAAACAGTGGCGGTTTTAAAGCGGTTGTTTGATTGCAATTGTCCATGGTGATTGTGTTTGCATTTCCTGTTCTGGTAATGGGAATCACAGGGCGATCGTTCCGGAAATGCTACATTCATCGCTTTTGCGATTGTAATGCTGCAGTGTGAATGCTGCCATGAAAAATCAAACCAATCCACCATAGACTATTAATTTTTAAAAAATAAAAATGACATGCAATTTTTCTTTGCAATCGATTTTTTATAAAAAAAAAAACAAAACATGAAAATTCAGTGTTTTGGTTGAATTGTGTATGGCCACCTTTAGCTAGGCAAACGTTGCCTCAGTATGGGGTGTTTGGAATCTGGGGTCAGTACTGACTGGTTAGCTTGGTTAGTGATGTCTTCTTGCACAGCACTACATTGTACCCCTATGCAGATGAGATAAAATTGTTACCTTTTTAAATAACAGCTGTGAATATAAAGTGACACCATGTTGGATATTTCAGCATGCAGAAGCCAGGTTATTGAGTCAGCATCTTTGACGTATTAGTTACTGTTTCATTTAGTGACAGAACATTTGCGTCTGTTTATGACAATCCCTTCTCTGCTTTCTGTATGATGAGCTGAGACAGTGAGAGGAAATGCTAGCCGTACAGCTTTCCCTGAGCTCTGACTATTCACTCCTGGAATGTCATGTCATTTGTTCTGTGTAACTTGCAGGGTTAATGAATCATTCACAAGGCAACCTGCTTGTCCCACCCTCCGCAAGGTGTAGTATCAGCCAGCACTTCCTTGCTGCAGGTTGCTATGAAACTTGCCTGGAATCTACCATCTTTACAACAGCAGGGGTGACCAGCACATTTCAAAAGCTTTCTTATTTTTCTTTTTTACTTTTAAACCATCAACAGAGGGCTGTGTGCTTTTATATGTGTTCTGTATACAACTCTCTATTCTGGAGGTTGTTTTTAGTATGTAAATGACTTAGTAATGCAAACTGCAATGAGACAGGTGCAGCTTATCCCTTGGGTGGATCCCAGGTGCCTGTATTGTACACATATGTGTCAGCGGTGATAGTGCTCAGGTTTAATCACATTGCCCTTTGCATGCAAGTATGTGAGTAAACAGGGATGCTGCCCCGCGTATGGAGCTCGCGCTGTCCGTCCACCGTGCCATACATGTGGCCCGAGGGGCCATTCCTCAGGTGCCTTTAACTATTAATGAGCTGGGCTTTCCTTCTGCTAGTTTTTTCTTCAGCGATTCTTAGATAATTTAGTTCTAATTATGTCCATTATCGAACCACTTATTGAAGAAAGCTATGAATGTGACTGTGAAAATGAACAGGAGGCTATTTATGACAATTCCTCTGAGCAACTGGAGTTCGTGGAGGAAGGTAAACCTCACCTTATTAGTATTAACTTGCATATATGGACATTTGGTATTTGTTTCAATAAGTACTGTAAATGCTCTGCAAACATTCACATTGCTGCGGTTATTAACATCGCATTGGTCTGCAGCAAAATAATGAATATGGGTGTTGAGAAGTCCTTACATTTCAGCTATGGTGTTAGCATAGATATTGCTGTAACTGTTTTGACACTGTCTTCAGTGCAGGCAAGGGAAGGAATTGTCAGGCTTGGGAATGTTTATGCTAAACAGCACTTTTACCCTACACTTTTTCTTTTTGTTTTCAGTTTGAACAGTTTGCAGCATTGTATATCAGATCACACCATCATTCTAATTCTGTATGACAGGGCAGGTAGAAAAGATGATCTTCAGAAATTTAGAATTATATTTTGCTTTACCAACGTCAGATCAGTAAAACATTTTTGATTCATTGTTTGTTTTTTTTCTGCATTTTACACATGGCACTATTTCTTTTCTGAGTAAGCCTGAATGTCCTAGGACCTAGAATAGTACATTTTTTGGAATATGCACGTTTGTATTTATGTGATGCACACAGTTTGTTTCTGCAGTAAATATCTATACTGTGTTGGGAGACTAGAGTTTTGCTACTTTTGGGCTATAGAAATTATTTTACAAATATTTATTGTATTCTGAAAAAGCTTGTGCTGGCACATATGTGGATATGTGGATGGTTTTCTAATGTAGTCATGTTATAAATTTCAGTTTGAAAACAATCACAGACTTAAAGGAATACTGTAGGGGGTCTGGGGAAAATGAGTTAGACTTACCCGGGGCTTTTAATGCTCCCCCGCAGACAACCGATGCTTAGGCCCTGCCTCCGGTTCGCTTCTGGAATTTCAGACTTTAAAGTCTGAAAACCACTGTGCCTGCGTTGCCATGTCCTCGCTCCTGCTGATGTCACCAGGAGCGTACTGCGCAGGCACAGACCATACTTCATCAGTAGCGTCACGTAATGACGCAATCCGAAGGAGCTGCGGCGTCTCCTTTTGATTACGCCATTAACGCAACGCTACTAGTGAAGCCGCTGGGAGGAAGGCGGAATGAAGGGAGAGAGGATGCAGCTGATTGGCCCGGAGCCGCCAAGGAATAGGTGAGACTTGTAATCGCTTCTGCTGCACATACTTTGCATTAGGAAAGAGGGCACGGGGGGCAGAGATGACAGAGGGGGGACACTGGAAGCACGGGGACAGAGAAGGCACAGCGTTCCGACTTAAGGTCGGATTCAGGTTAAGAACTAGCCTACAGTCCCTATCTCGTTTGTTAACCGGGGACTACCTGTACAGTATTCTGTTTACATTTTTGTGTACAGTGAAACCCTTTGGTGTTCATTTTGAAGAACTTGAGTACACATTTTGAGCTAGTGATTATTATTATTATTATTATTATTATTTAGTTTTTATATAGAGCGGAAATCTTCCGCAGCGCTGTACAGAGTATATTGTCTTGTCACTAAGTGTCCCTCAGATGAGCTCACAATATAATCTCTACCATAGTCATATGTCTACATATGTATCGTGTAGTGTATGTATCGTAGTCTAGGGCCCATTTTAGGGAGATGCCAATTAACTTATCTGTATGTTTTTGGGATGTGGGAGGAAATTGGAGTGCCCAGAGGAAACCCACACAGACACGGGGAGAACATACAAACTCATTGCAGATGTTGACCTGGCTGGGATTTCGAACCAGGGACACCGCTCTGCAAGGCAAGAGCACTAACCACTACACCACCGTGCTGCCCCCAAGGGATACTACTTACAATGCCTTGCTAAATGAACCATCATCCAGTGTGTTTGTTGTGTCTTTTTGCATTACATCCATCGAAATTGGTTCTTTTGAATTCATGCAGTGGACTTTGGAATTTATGCAGTAAACCACATTGTTAATGTGGAATGAAAATAAAACACTGTGTAAAAACAGGAAAGTTGTGGGTGCACATGTAGTCATCTTCTTTGCTATTAAAGTGTACTTGAGATGGGGCCTTAAAAAGAAACTATACATACCTGGGGCTTCCTCCAGCTCCCTCCAGCCTGATCAAGCCCTAGTAATCCTCAGTTGCCGTCTGGTTCATCTGCAACTGGCCCCGCTAAGTCATCCAGTCGGGGCCAGCATTCGCAGGCACAGTCCAGCCGTCTGCATTCTACCCCGTTTCGCTCTGCGCTGACGCAGAACGTTCCAGGCAACGGGAGTGCTCGTGCAGCCATGCCACACATACACAATTGGCTCTGGACTGGAGGACTTTCCAGGGCCAATTGCTGAAGAACGAGAAGGTGTTGGAGGACGACAATGGAAGCCCCAGTTATGTATATTTTCTTTTTAATGCCCCTTCTCCAGTTCCCTTTAAATAATGTGTGTAGTCCGTGTTACATAAACTGTCACGATGGTTGTACAAATAGTCTTGTCCTGAAAGACCCCTGACTCTGCAGCATCACTAAGCAGGCAAAATTAGGACCAAGGGGCATTCTAGTCTGGCCAGAGACAAAGTTGTGGAGCAGTATAGATCAGGGAGTAAATATCTGGGGTGGGTTATTAAATACGAAAATCCTGGTGAGAGTTATATGGAGGCTGCCATACTTATGTCCTTTAAAGCAATACCAGTTACATGGCTGTCCTGCTGATCCTCTGCCTCTAATGATTTCAGCCATAGACCCTGAACAAGCATATGCAGATCAGGTGTTTCTGAAAATATTGTCGGAACTGACATGAATAGCTGCATGTCATAGAAAGCCACAGCGCCAGGTATTACGTTGTTGTAGGCAAATATATAATCCAATCCACCTCCAGAGATCCCTCCTATATCATGGGTGCCTGTAGTGCAACTCCGTTCACCCCAAGAAAAGCAAGAGAATTCTCTCAGTGGATAAAGTCCAAGGCAAATTTATTTGTAGAAAAAATATCAAACAGGCATATACAAGTATCATTCACATTATGAGGGTCCTATACCATTTAGGACCCTGTCCGGAAAGTTTGCTCCCCACCCTTGTGGTACTCTAATAACACTTGCGACCTCTGGTGCATAGCCCGTTATCATCCCGGGATGTGTTTGGGCTGGTGCACACCAGAGTGGTTCTGAAGCGTTTTTTAAACCGCCTGCAGGGGGAAAACCACTTGGCTAATGAGTTAATGGGCTGGTGCACACCAGGGAGGTTCGTTTTTTCCACAAATGCAAACTCGGGGGCTGCAGCATTTTTTTTTAGATCTCTGAGGCGTTTCTGACTCAATGCTAAAGTATAGGGAAGTGGAAAACCACTCGGAAAAACGCTAAATCAGAGCAGTTTTCCAGGCGTTTTTGTTACAGAAGCTGTTTAGTAACAGCTTTAATATAACAATATTTGTAATCTCCTACACAAAAACGCTCCAAAAAACGCTAGGCATGTTTAGAAAATGTTTATAAACATGCCTAGTATCGCTCTGAAATCTGCTTCAAAAACCTCTAAAGTTTTGCAGATCTGCTAGAGGTTTTTTGTGTGCACTGGGCCTTAGTGTTAAAACAAATGTTTGATAATAGTTTGAAGTTCAAAGTGGAATGATATTTGAAATTTCCCTTATGCTCCAAAAGATTAGCCACACCATGAACACATGTAAAGACAAACCATTGTTTTATAAAGTTTATGAAATGGTTGATAGACTGTGTTTTACTTTTTTGAGAAGGTTATCAATAATATGTGTGGAAGCTTATCATTGCTGTGGAAGCTCCACAGATTGAACACTGCAGTTGATAATATTGAGTAAACACAGCACATAGTTTTCTGTCTGCAGGATTGATGACTGTGAGCAGCCCTGTAAAGGTAGCCATTCACTGGTCAATTTGCCATCAGATTAGACCAACAGATAGATCCCTCTCTGAACAAATCTGATCAGAGAGGGATCGTAGTATGGCCACCTTTACTGCAAACAGATTGTGAATCGGTCTCAGCCTGAAACCGATCACAATCTGTGGAGCTGCCGCTGCTGCCGCCCCCCCCCCCCACCCTGGCATACATTACCTGTTCCAGCCGGCGTGAGTCCCCTGGGCCCCACTTTCTTCTTCTCCGCTCCGGGCTCCAGACCGTTCCTGCAGCTACTGAACTTCCTGTCCAGGGGAAGTTTAAAAAGTAGTGGGCGCTCTACTGTTTAAAGTTCCTGCCGGGACAGGAAGTTCTGTGTAGCTGCAGCCCTGGAGCCCAGCGCGGAGAAGAAGCAGCGGTGACAGCGTGGACTCGCGCCGGCCGGAACAGGTAATGTATACCCGCTGTATTGCGTCGGTCGTCGGGCATTTGAACACCGCTATCGATGCACTCCCGACCCGCCGGCGATCGAGCAAAATCTTCCGCACGGACGGATCGACGGGAACGATCGATTTCAGACGGAAATCGATCGTTCTGTCAGCGGTGTGCGCGGCGATTTCACAGCCAATTCGATCACTGTGATCGAATCGGCCGTATATCGGCGGGAAAATCGTTAGGTGTATGGGCCCCTTAACCATAGCAGACAAAAATGTTTAAAAATGTAAAAAGATTACAATTATAAAATAACATTAGTTTCTCATAGCAACCTTTCAGATGGCTTTTATTCTATCAAACACTGATAGCTATGCTCTTCCTGCTGAGACCTTAAATAGGAAAAGGGCAGGTGCCAATAGAAGTGACCAAATAAATGACTGAAGGCTCACTTAAATTCCAAGTAGTGCAGAGCATTGAACACCACCACTATATGCTTGCCGGATGGAACTTTACCACCAGAGGAGAGTCATGCTCTGTTACAGTGTGGCACATTTACCAAAAGTTTTGCCATCATTTTGCTGTGCTGGATGCACATTCTCATCTAGTTTAATTGGATGAGCCACAAATAGGCTATTTAAAGGATGCACCGAATACGTCTTTAGAATGTAGTACAATGGAGAACACCTGAAAAAGTGTGTTCCAAGGTGCCTAAGCAGAGAATGTGAGGATTCCCTTCTTCTGTTGATCAGGTTGCTGTTCAGAGTAGAAAAACAAACAGAACTTTGATATTGGCCTCAATTCACTAAGATCATGCTGGAGATAAGGCAAGAGAAAACTTACCTCCACACAGTAAGAGTTATCTTATCTCTTTTTTCCTTAAGGCCCATACACACGTCGGATTTTAGCGAACGACCCGTCGTTTGAACGTTCCGTCGTTCGGACGTTTTCGCGTCAAATCCGACGTGTGTACAGACTATCGTTCGGGTGATAAGACTGGTTACCAACGATCCGCCGGGCGGATCGCTGGTAACCAGTCTTATCACCCGAACGATAGTCTGTACACACGTCGGATTTGACACGAAAACGTCCGAACGACGGAACGTTTAAACGACGGGTCGTTCGCTAAAATCCGACGTGTGTATGGGCCTTTACGTTACCTCTTCTGTAGTTAATTTGCCTCCTCTGTAGTTATTTTCACACGCAGTTAATGAACAGCCTGCCTTTAACTCTGGAGTTATTTTAAGGATTAAAGAGTTAACTTAAAGACAGAAGAGTTAACTTTAGGTTTGCCTGAGGTAAAATGTTTCCTGAATACTACATGCCTTATCACCATGGTAACAACTCTAGAAGAGTTATTAAAGACAGGAGATAAGCTTAGTGAATTGAGGCCATTGTCTTTACAGCTATATACCAGATAGACTTATACAATTGATAAATAAGCTTTTTTTTATGCAATAGCTATAAAGCTGGCCATAAATGTATAGATTTTTCCCAATGTTCCAAAACAATCGATTCCTTTCTGAAATGAATCGGTTCAATAGGAATTGATTCCAGCAGGGAATCCATTGAAAATCGATAGAACTGCAGAGTTGCTCTGTACAATGCAGTGCAAAGCACCTTAAGGACTTTACACTCACCTGAAGGATTATTAGGAACACCTGTTCAATTTCTCATTAATGCAATTATCTAATCATCAATCACATGGCAGCAGTTGCTTCAATACATTTAGGGGTGTGGTCCTGGTCAAGACAATCTCCTGAACTCCAAAATGAATGTCAGAATGGGAAAGAAAGGTGATTTAAGTTTTGAGTGTGGCATGGTTGTTGGTGCCAGATGTGCCGCTCTGAGTATTTCACAATCTGCTCAGCTACTGGGATTTTCACGCACAACCATTTCTAGGGTTTACAAAGAATGGTGTGAAAAGGGAAAAACATCCAGTATGCGGCAATCCTGTGGACGAAAATGCCTTGTTGATGCTAGAGGTCAGATGAGAATCGGCCGACTGATTCAAGCTGATAGAAGAGCAACATTGACTGAAATCACCACTCATTACAACCGAGGTATGCAGCAAAGCATTTGTGAAGCCACAACATGCACAACCTTGAAGTGGGTGGGCTAAAACAGCAGAAGACCCCACCGGGTACCACTCATCTCCACTACAAATAGGAAAAAGAGGCTACAATTTGCACGAGCTCACCAAAATTGGACAGTTGAAGACTGGAAAAATGTTGCCTGGTCTGATGAGTCTCAATAGAGTCAGAATTTGGCGTAAACAGAATGAGAACATGGATCCATCATGCCTTGTTACCACTGTGCAGGCTGGTGGTGGAGGCGTAATGGTGTGGGGGATGTTTTCTTGGCACACTTTAGGCCCCTTACTGCTAATTGGGAATCGTTTAAATGCCACGGCTACCTGAGCATTGTTTCTGACCATGTCCATCCCTTCATGACCACCGTGTACCCATCCTCTGATGGCTACTTCCAGCAGGATAATGCACCATGTCAAAACGGTGGAATAAATTCAAATTGGTTTCTTGAACATGACAATGAGTTCACTGTACTAAAATGGCCCCCACAGTCACCAGATCTCAACCCAATAGAGCATCTTTGGGATGTGATCGAACGGGAGCTTCGTGCCCTGGATGTGCATCCCACAAATCTCCATCAACTGCAAGATGCTATCCTATCAATTTGGGCCAACATTTCTAAAGAATGCTTTCAGCACCTTGTTGAATTAATGCCACGTAGAATTAAGGCAGTTCTGAAGGCAAAGGGGGTCAAACCCCTTTTCGCCTTCAGAACTGCCTTAATTCTACGTGGCATTGATTCAACAAGGTGCTGAAAGTGATAGTCTGAAGGGATCAATAGGGAAAATCAATGTGTGCATTGAGAAAATTGATTAGGTCAGTGTACATTAAAGTATTATTAGGAACACCATACTAATATGGTGTTCCTAATAATACTTTGGGTGAGTGTACATTAATCAATTTTCTCAATGCACACATTAAATTTCTCTATTGATCCCTTCAGACTCTATCACTTTTGATTGAATCAGATTTCTGTAAATGTTCAATTCAATGGACCAAAAATCATTTGAAAGACTGGATCGGAATGGACAGAAAATCTAGGGCAATTGGGGGTGGGGCAGGAGCAGCAAACGACAGGGTGTGTTGTGAGTGAGGTCTGCCTGTCCATGAAATAAATATAAATGATAAATAAATATATAAAACTAGCGACCTTAGCCCATTTAAAAACTTGCTCTAGGTCTGTCATCGCCACCGCGTGCACGCACCAGCACGGCCGCGTGCGCGCACACTCGCCCGGCCCCCTGGTCCATCCTGCACCTGTCCCATGCTGTCCCATGCTGTCCCTGCGTCATATGTGCAGTAGCGCAAACGCAGGGACACACACACACAGGGTCACGGGTTTTATTGTATAGGATATAAATATTGTTGTCTGTTCCTCAGAGGAGTCTTTACCTCAGATGAACATATCAACACTTATGTTTACCATACTACAGTTGGCCAGTCTGCACATTTGTGCTGATATTGCTCTATGGCCTTGTTTGCGAGGGGAAAACATTCTGCTAGAACTCAGAAATGTCTCTTCACCGGAAACGTCTTTTAAAAAGACACTCTTCTGGATATCCAGTCTTCTGAAGGCCTGAGCCTACTAACGCAGTTATATCCGCTTCTGTCTGCTTTTCTGCATCTGTAACATTGATGTGTAACTGAAAATCAGACACAACTGCATCAGTGGGCTTGGGCCCTTACTGAAACTGGTTCTCTAACATTGAGGGCCCAGACTGCAAGAATCCAATCCTTAAAATCTAACCGTATCTATGCTCCCCCACCACAATACGTCACGTGCACAATGCTCCCTCGTCCCTCCACCTACCCATCCCCCACATAGCAACAGACTCGCATCTGTGCAGCCTGGCCCAGCAAATTTGCCCAAGGGGATCAGATACCTATCCCCAATGGGCGACATCCATCAAAGGTGTGTACGCATTTTAGCTTGAGATTGTAATCTCTTTAATGTAAGATACTACGTTTTAGCTAAAATACTTTGTATGTTCCTATTCATGTGATTGTTTACTAAATGGCCTGCTGGTAGGAGTTGTCACAGTACAGGAATGGAGCAGCAATAACGCTGGTTCACAACCTTTGGCCACTGTCTCTGAAATTGTAGTCTTATCTGCGTTTTCTTGTAATGTCATTTGCCTGCTATGCTGGGCAGCTGTAATCTGAATAAAGATAGATCAATACAGGGATTTGGCATTGAACTCAGATAATATTTGGCGTGGTTAAAATTCACAGAACTCAGTGTCTACCAGTGACTGCCTGACACTGTATTCAATGATGAATGATGCAGTCTGAAAAAGGGAGTGGAAATGTAGTTTTAGGAATGAATGTTATTTTGCTTGTCTAGGCCTGTAATTCATTGTGTGACATTTCTTTGTCCTCCCTGATAATATCCATTTTGCACTAATTACTAAGTAACAATCGCTGCTTGCATTGAGAAGCTCACATTACAAGAATGTGAGGTTTCAAAATGCTCCAAAGTATGGCTTTACACTTGTCATAAATGTTTTTTCGATTACCCGACAATTTGAATATACATTGTTTTATGGGTATTCGAAGGAACTTTACTCAATATAACATAATGAATTGCATATTTTTTTGCAAGACAATTTTCATTATCGGCATCTCTAATACATTACCTGGTCCCAGTGCTCGCGTCTTCTCCTCCACTTCCTGTTTAGTGTGCAGAAGTCCTACAGCCAGCCAAGCACCATGTGGGGACTGAAGCCGCATGGTGATTGGCTGGCTGCAGAACAGCTTAACATTTAAGTGAAGGAGATGTGATCGCCCGGGTCCAGTTAATGTATACTAAAGCCCCTGCCTCCCTCACACTGAACCCTCCCTCTGCCTAAATCTTTCCAATTCACCCCCCCCCCCCGCCTAAACCTAACAACACTAACCACCCTGACCACTAACCACAACACTAACCACCCTGCCTGTACCGGTCTTACTGCCGCCAGAGGCGACAATAGTACAAGCCCCAATAAGTGGCAAGAAATTTAAGCTATGCTGCCCGATAAATAGCGGGCACTAGGCACCCACTATTTATCTGGCATCATAATTTAACCTTCTTGCCGTTAATACCGCTTCTACCATTGCTGCTGTACCATTTTTATAGGCGCTCGTCCTGCACCACTTTTACCTGCTCCCTGAAATAACACCTGGTCTGCCAGAGTGCACTGGGAGAAGAATTCTGCATAATAAACAGCCTAGGCTGTGACAGCACAGGGAGCGTGGGATTACATACCATTATATAGATATAGGAAGGGTTGTTTTATGCTGAAAGTAACAGCATAAGTAACATAAACGTGAGTACCCTGAATAATTTACTACATTCTACTATATGTCACTAGAGTCCCTCTTGTGTTCAGCAGTCTTGTACTGAGTCCTGCAGTACCTCCATGGTGATGTGCTGCAAGTGGTCAGTTTTTGGCTGCGGATAAAACATCCTAGCCTTAAATTGCAAGTTGTCAGATAATCAGTATTATCATTTTTATATGGTTCATTAGTGAAAATAAATCTGTATACCTGAACGTAAGGGTTAGTGCATTTCTGTTGCTTTCTCTAAATAGAGGAATGTGTGTCTATACATCATAACCGCTGTGCTGATTTTTATAGGTCAGCATAATCCTGTGTTTTGTTTTGTTTTTCCCCACGAATTCTGATCTTAAAGCGGATCCGAGATGAAAAACTAACTATAACAAGTAACTTGTCTATATATCTTATGTACAGTTTAGATGGTTTAAACAGCAAATCTGTCTGCATACTGCTTTAATAGAATATGATTATTTCTTCCTGTAATACAATGACAGCAGCCATGTTTGTAAACATTACACAGAGGCAGGCTTAGCTGCACCATCAGCACTCAGACTGAAAAAAAACCTAATCCCCCTCCTCCTCCCTCCTCCCCTCTGCCTCTGAAATCTCTGGATAGTAATACCTCCCCCTCCTCCTGCCCAGACTGAGATCCCATGAGCCCTTGCTACTGCCAAGGCTCTCTGAAAATTGTGGGTGGGGCTTATTTAGTTTATAGGGAATTAGAGTATTAAAACAAAAAAGTATTTGGCTTGAGGAATGCCCTATAAACTATAGGAAAGGAACACAATTATGCAATGAGTAAAAGTTCATCTCGGATCCACTTTAACTTTTAAAAACGTGACCAATGTATCACACGTTTGTAAAAAAATTTCCAATTATGGAAAATAAATGAAATTGCTAAATTCTATAAATCTAAAACAGGGAAATCAACCGCATTTCTTTATTGAAAAAAAAAAAAAGGAAAACATTCCATTATTCTATACAACTGATAGGAAAAATGTAACGTTTTATTATTTTGTGTTTGGCTACCTTTATAAATACTGTATGGAATATAACCTAATGCTTGTATAGAAAAAAAAAAGCTAAATCTATTTTCACCTTGCAGTTCACAATCATTTGCACTATTACGTCAGTAAAATTTTTGTTTATAACTAGTTAATTCTCACGTCATAATAACTTCATTATACCAGATATTACTTTTCCTGAGGTACTTTCCAGAGCAGGCTGAAGATCAAACAGCTGTTTCATTAAAGAGAACACTGCTCCATAGAGGATTGAGGGATACTACAGTAAGCCATCACAGGGGAATGAACTATGAATAAGGAGGCTTCACACAGTGTTTCCTGGGAAATGCAAATACCTAATGGTCTTCAAAAACAGGAACGGTTTCTGGGGGAATTCTGTTTTTGCTCATTAGACTTTCAAAGTAAAAGTGTACCCGAGGCGGATTCAGGGGTGGTTAAAGTAAAGAGGACCCATGGGGTATGTTCCCTGCTCAGTGACATGCCTTTGTGTCTTCTTGGCGCTGCTCTCTGCTCTACGTGTTCTGCCCTCCCCCCCTGCAAATCTGCCTTAGCAGGAAAGGCACCCCTGCAGAATGCCCCTCACCTCCTTTCCCTCACCTCTTCACTTCCTCTTCTCTGTTTCTCTGTGTTCTCGAAGGGAGAAGCACAGACAGTCTGCAGCGTTGTGACCCCAGGGTTGAATCCATTTTTTTCTTAAAACAAAATTAGGGGATTCAACTCTACAGGAGTGGGTGAAAACTGCTCTGACCACAGTACGTTACCCAACAGAAAGCTGTCCAACCTCCTTCTCCTATCCCACAACCTTCCACTAAAAGTAGTTGGTGAGGAGCTTGGAGGGGGCATCAACTAGGCTTTCCCTTGTCGTCACACCAGACCCTTCTAGCCTCCCCTCTCAGCTAGTCAGAGTAATTTCGTAACTACTTCGTATCCAGACCTTATTTCCCCCAGTTTTAACATTTAAGCTATGTTCCTGTTCATTCAGCAATAACTTTATTTATACTTATGACACCTAAATGAAATATATATTGATTATTTCAAGACAAACTAGGTTTTCATTGTATGGCATTTTTCCCTCAAACTTTTTGTTTTCTATGCATTTTAATGGGAAAAATAAGAAGAAAATAAAAAGCACATTTCTCAGTTTTACCTATTCCAGTTTAAAAATAAAAAGCGCTACTGTAGATGAAAAACATAAATTTTGTTTAGCTATTTCTACCGTTTATCACTAAACTTAGATTATATTCCTGTCACAGTTTATGATGAGGATATAGGCGTTTGAATTAATGCTACAGTGTATTGTTCACTATAAACTGAGAAAAGAAAAGCATTATTAATGGTAAAAATCAATCTTATTGGCTCAGGGAACATGTATTCCCGCTCACCAATTAGTGCTGGGTTAGATAGTGACAAAGGTATGCTCAGCTGTGCCTCAGCTACACGACTTATATCTGCGTCCTTGTGGCTTAGATGAAGTCAGAGAGGACGTAGATATACAGTAGTAGTGGATAAAGTGGTTAAAGAAGGAGGAAGTTGATAGGGTTGCTGTATCACTTCCTGGTTGGAAACCACCTAATCCCTTGCTAGCGCCAAGATTTATAAATAAATCTCTGGGTCACATTAATGGCATTTCCAAAGAGGTTAATCTGAAACAGCTGCATTAATTATGAAACTTGTGTGAGTAAAGATATCTTCACCATTGCTGACAATGGAATATCAGGAAGGTGAACTATCTGTTTAAAAGAATGGCTTGCCAGCTGGAAGAGAACACTACAAACCGAAGGGATGTTTTCACTGAGAAACATGGTTGCGATACCATTCATTCTCATGTCTCCTGTTCTCCACTACAGCAATTCTGCCACAATCCGACGTGTATACGGCACGATTGCAGCGTGTTTGTGATTATAAAATCTAAAGTGCCTCAGCGCAATAGGTTAGCCGGTACAGGATGGACCGATATAGTCAAGGAATGTAAGGCAACAGTACCTGTAGTTTTCCCACCTTAGTAAAAGTATTCACAGCGCAGATTAATATCTTGCTGTAATCCTGATATCCATGAGAATAACCTGCGGCTTGGTCAGCAGCGCAGCTCCACTCTACGAACTTGCAGTAATCCCGATATCCATGCGGATAGCCTGCGGCTTGGTCAGCAGCCAGTGGTGTAGCTACGGAGCTGTGGGCCCCGATGCAAGTTATACATTGGGGCCCCCCACGCACTCTGTACATAACAATTGATACGGCGCACCAAAACCTGCCTAAGACAACTAGTGTCAGAGGTGCAAGAAGGGGATGAGGAACCGTTTAATGATTACTACTATTCAAAGTATCTATAGAAGTGATTATTATGAGCACAGGACCAATAGAGAGCTAATACTGTGGTTGAGGGAGGGCCCTTCGGGGCCCCTCTAGCCCAAGGGCCCCGATGCGGTCGCTACCTCTGCACCCCCTATTGCTACGCCCCTGTCAGCAGCACAGCTCCACTCTACGAACTTGCAGTAATCCCGATATCTATGCGGATAGCCTGCGGCTTATCAGCAGCGCAAGCTTAAGCCCAAGTGTGGTGCAGCGAGGTCCGGCACAGTAGCATACAGCATGTTGTGAGTTAACCAGTTAAGGAACGGCGTATGTCCTCACTGGCTGTGAGAAACCAGTGTGGAACGCACAGGGAGCGGAGGCCGGAAGTAGTGCGGAACACGTGACCGGGAGTCCATCCAGCAGGATTGTATACAGTGTGTGTAGAGCAGAGCTGCGCTGCTGATAAGCCGCAGGCTATCCGCATGGATATCGGGATTACAGCAAGTTGGTAGAGCGGAGCTGCGCTGCTGACCAAGCCCCAGGTTATTCTCATGGATATCGGGATTACAGCAAGATATTAATCTGCGCTGTGAATACTTTTACTGAGGTGGGAAAACTACAAGAACAGGTACTGTTGCCTTACATTCCTTGACTATATCGGTCCATCCTGTACCGGCTAACCTATTGCGCTGAGGCACTTTAGATTGTACCTCACTTGTATTGGGCTTTGAAGTCAGCCCGCCTCTAGCAGCATTTGAATATCTATACCTGCGCTGCTATAGTGTTGTTATTGTGTTGTGATTATGATTTGCAACAGGAGGGGGAAAAAAGGTCATGAAAATATTTATAATTACTGGATTGTGACTCAATTGTTACGCGATTTTCCTGTAGGAGCTCAAGTGCAGGAAAAAGTGCCCTAGTGTTTTGTGATCTGCTAGTGATTGGAATCCCAATACAAAACATAATTTATGAAACAAAGAGTGAAGCAACCATGACAGATGCGGAAACAAGCAAGGCATTGGAGAAGGTGTTTAGCAGAGGGTTTTAATGCCTGGATTCATGGGCACACATAGCTATACCCAGACAAAAATCTGGATGTTAAAGCTCTCTTCAAACACTGGAAAATGGGGCCTTTGGATACCTATTATGGCCTAACTCTATACTGGCTGGTCCCACATACTCTTTCATGGATTTTTGATTTTGCCATAGCAGGCTTACTGAAATTCTTGATATCAACTAGTAGCACAAAGTGACTTTAAGGCCTCTTGCACACTATGCGATTCCAATTTGCGTGTTTTTTATCAATCTTAACATGCGATTCCGATTTTCAATCGTTACTGCATACTGCGTTTTTTTTTTTTGTTTTTTTTTATAGCATGCAGGGAAAATCGGAATCGCAAATCGGAGTTGCAAATCGGATTTGCAATGTGCAGGGAGCCTGAAACCTTTTACAAAGTTTATTTGCAGTTTATGTAAGGAAAACCAGTTACAGAGATATATACAGATGCTTCTATTGGCATCATTTTTCACATAAGATCTTTCATTGGTCTGACACTAGAAGACTGCATCTGATTAATGGCTGTGGGCAACACACAGTGGAAAAGTTCTCTGACTAATCGGCATGGAAGGCTGGGTTTTCTCTTGGCTTATGTGCAGCATCTACGGTTCAGTGTGGATTTTCATCAGCATTCATGGGAGTGTAGTCAATACCATGAAATAACTACATCAAACCTTAAGACAATAAAACATCTATATACATATATATACATATATAAACAAAAGACAAAAAAACCCTCCAAGTTGGCATAAAATTGGCCGTGGCCTTCTTTATTGGTTAACTTAAAATACTCAAAGAGGTCCAAATAACTTTATTAAATATATAAATATATATATAACTTTTTCATCAAAACATCATAACAGCTAAAAGCACTTATTGTGATCCACCACTACGGTTCGGACCACTTATCATACTCAAACTTTCCGAAAGGACCCCTGAGCCGAACTTCGTCCACACACGCCCGTGTGACTTGAAGAACCAATAAAGCTTGACCACGACGAGAATCCCTTTTCTTCGAGGGGGAGGGTGGGTGGGGAGCTCCCCAAGCCGCTCAGGACTACAAGGTGAAATGTGCTGAACGGACCCTTCTTTTATACCCTGTAAATCTAGCTGATTGGTTGTTGCAACAATGTCTTTGCCCTAGCAACACCTGGCAGACTACCTTCAGCTCACCTGCCGACCAATCATAACTTTAGCTACTTTCTCTTACCCTGCAACCTGTACCTAATGGGGGGAACCAATCAGCAACACAGCTACCTCATCCATTGACACTAATGTTAAACTCCTGACAGGGGTATCTAGCACTATACTAATAATAACCTTTTCAGATTGACACAATCCCATGTAGGGCTTATTCTTATTCATTTCATAGCCCTTCTCAGGAATGTTTTAGTGAAGATTACCTGGGAAAAGCTGTAAAACAGAATTGCTTTATAGTTCTGTCAGCTGTCTGCTTTCAGTGCTTTCATTATATTCGTTCATACATATTCCAGTGTTTTTGAGCATTATTGTAGGTTAATAATATTGAGTTCTTAGGATGGCCTTACCTGTAACCAGGTTAGATACAAGTGCTGTTATACTGCTGGTAAACCCTGCAGAACATTCTGCCTTCTTCACCGCAGAACCATGTTTCCATAGTTACAATGATTACAACTGCTTGGAATCTAACTTGTCAAACCTCTAGCTACAAAGAAAGTGTTTCTAAGGAAACAGCCGTGTGGAAAAAATGCTTTGGAACAAAGTTTGCTTTTTAATTAGCTAAAAAAAATCTTTGCAGTATGTGCCTGGGATGGATAATTTGCATTGGCTTTAATCTGCGGAGGATGGAAATTTGCAAATGTCTGAAATAAAAAGCTGTGAGGCTAAGAAGTACAGAACATTCTGCTCCAATTGCTGTGTGGTAGTATATTAATGTAGAATATAATGGTTTTGTATGATTTTCACAGAAGCCTCATCTCAGACAGTTCCCACATTACTCCAGTGACCTTGTGGGCACAAACATTAGAATATAATTCGGATTGGGAAGCATCTACTTGCTGTTAATGTCTGTTCTGCCAAATAATCCCTGTGCATACATAGCCAACAGTGGAAGCAATGCATGGAAATTGTTAGGTGCACCACTAGTGACATCTATGCAGACATAAGACTGTCACCTTCCCTAGCTAGAAACCATCAGACTAGCAACAACTACGTTTGCATCATTTATTATGGTTATTATACAGGTAATCATTTTAGCAGTTTTTTTCCCCCAATTCTTAAAGAAAAAAAAAGTGTATAGAGAGCAAAAAGACTTTTGAATGGATAAAGAAAATCAAGTTGATGCTATCAACATTTAAATGTCAGATTCAGTCTAAATGAATGATACCCTCTGGTTAAATATTCAGTACAGTCTTATCAAGGATGACAATTTTATATCCGACAAAAACATTTTTAGAATCAGAGTATTCCATAAGCAAGTTGATTTATTGGTTTGAATGGAAAATTGAACGTTAGGATAATTACATTTCTTAGTTCCTACCATGCTTGATTCCTCATCTGTTGATACAGTTTTCGATAACTGGCAGAACTGGGCATCTTTCACCTGGGAAAATTGTGTGTATGGGGGGGGGCATAGCCTGTTAGTAATGTTAGTCACCCCAGTGGCTAAGAGGTGACCTGCATGTGTGCATTGACGACTACATTTATTTTTTCTTCAGTTACTTTTTTGCTGCAACATGTAAATGCCTAGAGCCGACTAGAAAGGAGGTATTCTATCTCCATAGAGACCCTGTAATGAGTAAAATGTAATGTAAGCGAACACCGTCATGCTTGGGACACGGATAGTCAGTGCCATCAGTTACCTGTTCCTTGTTAGCACAGTGTAATATCCCCAGATAAAAGCTATGTACATTTCTGGCACAGACTGTATAATATATGCCAAAAGGGTTATTACTAAAAAGTGTTCAAACTTTTTCACATTCATAATTCTTTTTTTTTGTTGCTCCTATGTTTCAAATGTCAGGGAATAAAACTGCATGAACAGCTGTTAATATGTCCTTGTAGTACTTTGCACCTTATGCTTTGACGATGGGTTGCCCATTCATTTGCATTCATCTTTTTACTTGGTGTATGTAATTGCACCAATGGTTAATTAATGCTTGACAGAAACTTGCAAATGTAAATGAATATAGATTTTGGTATTCTTTCTTCCGAATGTACATTTTTGACAACCCACACGTTTGTGGTCAGTACCTCTTGCCTTTCACATTTCCAGAGTTTATTCTCTGGGTTCATCCCTCACAAAAGAACAGCCTTTTCTGATGAATGTTAACTTTATTGAATCAGATGTCTAATTTATGTAAAATATTTTGGTGTGTGAATGCCATTACTCTACTATCTTGCACCTACTGCACTCTTACCTGAACAATCTATTATAGACAATGATGCAAGACCTCTATCCTTACCACTACTTCTCCCGTGGCCCTGGACTCTTGTATTCTGTTTATATTCGGTTCTGTTTACTCTGCTGCTATATACTGTGTCTCTGTGCTCCGTGGTCTCGGAACCGTCACACTAAGTTTTTTTTGGGGGGGGTTTGTATGCACAGAGGAAAGTACTGCTTGGTTGGCAACTAGCATGAGTGAGTGTCCACACAGCAGCAGAGGAATGTGTGCATCAAACACCAAGTTAAAACCTGATATGTCTGGCTTTGCAAATTTGGCCTAATTGGCTTAATCACGAGGCATTGCTCATGCAAATTTGCACTTGCTTTCGCATGCTATAATATGCAAGGTCTAAAACGAATTTACCTCAAAACTGTTGCCCTGCGGGGATTAGTGCACGCAACATTTATCACTATCCAGGGGAGTCACGGGGAGTTCCCCCCCCCCCATACCCCCATCAACCGGGGAGCCGCAGAGCTCCAAGCCCTTTAACTGCTCGGAAACCCTGTAGCAGGGTGAGTGTCCTGCTAAGTGCAGAAGGCGAGAGCGGGAATTACGGGGTTAATGTAACTGGCTTCCACCTGTGTTTCAGTGCATTCCATTGTCATACACTTCCGTCTCTGAATGCAGAAGTGTAGGCCAGTGGAACACACCAGAATGCACATGGAAACCTGGTGATTTACCATCCCATTTCCTGGTCTTGCCTCCCACACTGTGCAGGACGCTCTCGCTTTTCCTAATAGCGTTCTCGCTCATCCCTACCTGCCAACAGCACTCAACTCCCACAATGCTTTGAGGTTCACAGACAGAAAACTGTCCATACCATGGCTAAATACATCATGATGTGGGAGTGACTTCAACTTATCTTCAAAACTGTTTATCTTTCTCTTTTAACCTCCCTAGTGTTATACCTGACTCTGGCTCGGACAGAAATCCGCAGCTCAGAGCGGTAATCCCTGAGTGAGTTATATGCAGGAGCTGCTGCAGATTACTCAGTGGTATGTTTTTTTCCTTGTTTGTAGGGTCGGAAAGCTTGTGAAAAAAATTCACGGCATTTAGACCCCAAACCAGAAATAATCATAATGCCAGGGAGGTTAACCTATTCATTTTTTTTCTTGACATCCAACTGCTATCGTTTGTTTCCTAGTGTACTTGATGTTACTCCACTTTTCAACTTGTTACTTTTTTGGGGAGAAATTGCTCCTCTTTGTCTTGTTTTTTTGTGACTGTCTCAACACTGTAATTTAATAAATAGTGCTAACTACATTATATGTTTGTACTTTTTATGTAAAAAAAAATAATAGTAATAATTCAGCCAATCTGAGGCCTTTTACAGAGTCAGACAACACCCAAAGGTGATCTTAAAACTTTAGCAGTAGTAATTAGCCCAAGCTAATCTGTATGAGATGATCTTTGGTTCACAGTACAAAGTCACTTTCCTCTGCAGCTGTTGCTTTTGTGGAATGCAGTAAAAATGGAAGCTGGGAGCTGCTACACCAAGGAAATGTCTGCACTTTATCACTCCAGCATGAAACATGCATTTTATAACATTCAGTACATTTTTCTACCTGAATTTTTTTTTCCAAGAAAAAATATGTATGTATGCACAATTTAGTTTACCATCTCTTTGCTTTCAGCATACAGGCTACAAAAAAAAATAATGCCTGGTTTCCACGCAAGGACGCTGTATGCCTTTTTCTCGAATGCGATCTGATTCTGTGAGTTGCCAGTGCTGTCTGCTGCCGTTTTTGTGCTATTGCGTTTCTGCCACTGTCAATTAAACTGAATGGGACTTTGCAGTCACAGAAAATTGCACATTTTGGGATAAAAAAAATTGCATTCTGCTATAGTCTTTCCTGTGCGCTTTGCATTTGATAGTAAGAAACAAGCAGGTAAAGCAATTTGCTACCGGTCATAAAGACAAATGAATAGATGTTGTCACTCCAGCAGCCGCAATCTATTCTTCTCACGCTTCTTTGTCTTGGACACTTAATTCCCTGGGTCAGGTTGACCTCTGTCTGGAGCAACATGTTCTAGCCATCACTGTACACAGGTTTCTCATGGACACTTTTTTCCCCTAGAAGTTACTTATATATTACGTAAGTGTATTCCAAATATGTTGATTCTAAGTAATGGTGTTTGCAAAACAAAAATAAAAACAACCTGTTGCAGCAGGTTACACATTTTCGTGTCCTGGCCACTGACATTCAGGTTGCTCCTCTGTCCTCAGTAGAAACCCATGCCCCAGCTCTTATGTACTAGTCATGTGTGGTCAGTGTAGCAGGGAGAGGTGGCAACTACTTGTTTCACTGAAATTATACCTCCTTATCAACTGCCAGTCTCTAGTAGGGAAATCACGTTTAAAACCTGCCTCCCTGCTCCTTACTACTCATATAGCTATTAGAGATGCTTATTTGATGCTCATTTATACTGCTTGGAAATGACCATGATTGGTCAGTTTTGATGTTAAATAATATTTGTATCTGCTTAGGATTATTTACATCTCATTGACTACCTTTAATAGCAATCCTGTCTGTCTTTTTCCCAAAGTAATGTCAATGTCATTTGTTTAATATTTTCAGGCTACTGTAAAATTGGTGGAAGCAGTTGTATTAACCACTTCCCGACCGCCTAACGCACAGAGGCGGCCGGGAAGTGGAGCCCTCAAGGACCGGCTCACCCACAGAGGCGGCGGTCCTTCTAAGGGCATGGGCAGAGCGATCGCGTCATCCGTGACGCGATCCTCCGCCGGCGCCTGTCACCGCTCGCCCGCCGCAACATCCCGCCGGCTATACGGAAGCGCCGGCGGGATGTTAACCCCGCGATCGCCGCATACAAAGTGTATAATACACTTTGTAACGTTTACAAAGTGTATTATACAGGCTGCCTCCTGCCCTGGTGGTCCCAGTGTCCGAGGGACCACCAGGGCAGGCTGCAGCCACCCTAGTCTGCACCCAAACACACTGATCTGCCCCCTGATCGCCCACAGCACCCCTCAGACCCCCCCCCCCTGCCCACCCCCCAGACCACTGTTTGCACACAATCACCCCCCTAATCACCCATCAATCACTCCCTGTCACTATCTGTCAACGCTATTTTTTTTTTATCTCCCCCCCTGCCCACTGTCAATCACCTGTCAATCACCCATCAATCACCCCCTGTCACTGCCACCCATCAATCAGCCCCTAACCTGCCCCTTGCGGGCAATCTGATCACCCACCCACACCAATAGATCGCCCGCAGATCAGACATCAGATCACCACCCAAACGCAGTGTTTACATCTATTCTCTCCTCTAAACACCCACTAATTACCCATCAATCACCCCCTATCACCACCTGTCACTGTTACCCATCAGATCAGACCCTAATCTGCCCCTTGCGGGCACCCAATCACCCGCCTACACGCTCAGATTGCCCTCAGACCCCCCCTTATCAATTCGCCAGTGCAATATTTACATCTGTTCTTCCCTGTAATAACCCACTGATCACCTGTCAATCACCTGTCAATCACCCATCAATCACCCCCTGTCACTGCCACCCATCAATCACCCCCTGTCACTGCCACCCATCAATCAGCCCCTAACCTGCCCCTTGCGGGCAATCTGATCACCCACCCACACCAATAGATCGCCCGCAGATCCGACATCAGATCACCACCCAAGCGCAGTGTTTACATCTATTCTCTCCTCTAAACACCCACTAATTACCCATCAATCACCCATCAATCACCCCCTATCACCACCTGTCACTGTTACCCATCAGATCAGACCCTAATCTGCCCCTTGCGGGCACCCAATCACCCGCCTACACGCTCAGATTGCCCTCAGACCCCCCCTTATCAATTCGCCAGTGCATTAGTTACATCTGTTCTCCCCTGTAATAACCCACTGATCACCTGTCAATCACCTGTCAATCACCCATCAATCACCCCCTGTCACTGCCACCAATCAATCACCCCCTGTCACTGCCACTCATCAATCAGCCCCTAACCTGCCCCTTGTGGGCAATCTGATCACCCACCCACACCAATAGTTCGCCCGCAGATCTGACGTCAGATCACCTCCCAAGGGCAGTGTTTATATCTGTTCTCTACCCTAAACACCCACTAATTACCCATCAATCACCAGCTGTCACTGCTACCTATCAGATTAGACCCCTATCTGCCCCTAGGGCACTCAATCACCCGCCCACACCCTCAGAATGCCCTCAGGCCCCAGCCCTGATCACCTGGCCAGTGCATTGCTTGCATCTATTCCCCCCTCTAATCACACCTTGAGACACCCATCAATCACCTCCTGTCACCCCCTAGCACACCTACCTATCAGATCAGGCCCTAATTTGCCCCGTGTGGGCTCCTGATCACTCGGCCAAACCCTCGGATCCCCCTCAGACCCCCTTCCGATCACCTCCCCAGTGCATTGATTGCATCTATTTTCCCCTCTAACCACCCCCTGAGACACCCATCAATCACCTCCTGTCACCCCCCTAGCACTCCTATCCATCAGATCAGGCCCAATACAACCTGTCATCTAAAAGGCCACCCTGCATATGACCGGTTCCACAAAATTCGCCCCCTCATAGACCACCTGTCATCAAAATTTGCAGATGCTTATACCCCTGAACAGTCATTTTGAGACATTTGGTTTCCAGACTACTCACGGTTTTGGGCCCGTAAAATGCCAGGGCGGTATAGGAACCCCAGAAACGGACCCCATTTTAGAAAAAAGACACCCCAATGTATTCTGTTAGGTGTATGACGAGTTCATAGAAGATTTTATTTTTTGTCAAAAGTTAGCGGAAATTGATTTTTGTTTTTTTTTCACAAAGTGTCATTTTTCACTAACTTGTGACAAAAAATAAAATCTTCTATGAACTCACCATACACCTAACGGAATACCTTGGGGTGTCTTCTTTCTAAAATGGGGTCACTTGTGGGGTTCCTATACTGCCCTGGCATTTTAGGGGCCCTAAACCGTGAGGAGTAGTCTAGAAAACAAATGCCTCAAAATGACCTGTGATTAGGACGTTGGGCCCCTTAGCGCACCTAGGCTGCAAAAAAGTGTCACACATGTGGTATGGCCGTACTCAGGAGAAGTAGTATAATGTGTTTTGGGGTGTATTTTTACACATACTCATGCTGGGTGGGAGAAATCTCTCTGTAAATGGACAATTGTGTGTAAAAAAAAATCAAACAATTGTCATTTACAGAGGTATTTCTCCCACCCAGCATGGGTATGTGTAAAAATACACCCCAAAACACATTATACTACTTCTCCCGAGTACGGCGATACCACATGATTGGCACTTTTTTGCAGCCTAACTGCGCTAAGGGGCCCAAAGTCCAATGAGTACCTTTAGGATTTCACAGGTCATTTTTGTTTCAAGACTACTCCTCACGGTTTAGGGCCCCTAAAATGCCAGGGCAGTATAGGAACCCCACAAATGACCCCATTCTAGAAAGAAGACACCCAAACGTATTCCGTTAGGAGTATGGTGAGTTCATAGAAGATTTTTTTTTGTCACAAGTTAGCGGAAAATGACACTTTGTGAAAAAAAAACTATTAAAATCAATTTCCGCTAACTTGTGACAAAAAAATAAAAACTTTTATGAACTCACCATACTCCTAACGGAATACCTTGGGGTGTCTTCTTTCTAAAATGGGGTCATTAGTGGGGTTCCTATACTGCCCTGGCCTTTTAGGGGCCCTAAACCGTTAGGAGTAGTCTTGAAACAAAAATGACCTGTGAAATCCTAAAGGTACTCATTGGACTTTGGGCCCTTTAGCGCAGTTAGGGTGCAAAAAAGTGCCACACATGTGGTATCGCCGTACTCGGGAGAAGTAGTACAATGTGTTTTGGGGTGTATTTTTACACATACCCATGCTGGGTGGGAGAAATACCGCTGTAAATGGACAATTGTGTGTAAAAAAATCAAAAGATTGTCATTTACAGAGGTGTTTCTCCCACCCAGCATGGGTATGTGTAAAAATACACCCCAAAACACATTGTACTACTTCTCCCAAGTACGGTGATACCACATGTGTGGCACTTTTTTGCACCCTAACTGCGCTAAAGGGCCCAAAGTCCAATGAGTACCTTTAGGATTTCACAGGTCATTTTGAGAAATTTCGTTTCAAGACTACTCCTCACTGTTTAGGGCCCCTAAAATGCCAGGGCAGTATAGGAACCCCACAAATGACCCCATTTTAGAAAGAAGACACCCCAAGGTATTCCGTTAGTAGTATGGCGAGTTCATAGAAGATTTTATTTTTTGTCACAAGTTAGCGGAAATTGATTTTAATTGTGTTTTTTCACAAAGTGTCATTTTCCGCTAACTTGTGACAAAAAATAAAATCTTCTATGAACTCACCATACTCCTAACGGAATACCTTGGGGTGTCTTCTTTCTAAAATGGGGTCATTTGTGGGGTTCCTATACTGCCCTGGCATTTTAGGGGCCCTAAACCGTGAGGAGTAGTCTTGAAACGAAATTTCTCAAAATGACCTGTGAAATCCTAAAGGTACTCATTGGACTTTGGGCCCTTTAGCGCAGTTAGGGTGCAAAAAATTGCCACACATGTGGTATCGCCGTACTCAGGAGAAGTAGTATAATGTGTTTTGGGGTGTATTTTTACACATACCCATGCTGAGTGGGAGAAAGATCTCTGTAAATGGACAATTGTGTGTAAAAATAATTAACAAATTGTCATTTACAGAGATATTTCTCCCACCCAGCATGGGTATGTGTAAAAATACACCCCAAAACACATTATACTACTTCTCCTGAGTACGGCAATACCACATGTGTGGCACTTTTTTGCAGCCTAACTGCGCTAAGGGGTCCAAAGTCCAATGAGCACCTTTAGGCTTTACAGGGGTGCTTACAATTTAGCACCCCCCAAAATGTCAGGACAGTAAACACACCCCACAAATGACCCCATTTTGGAAAGTAGACCCTTCAAGGTATTCAGAGAGGGGCATGGTGAGTCCGTGGCAGATTTCATTTTTTTTTGTCGCAAGTTAGAAGAAATGGAAACTTTTTTTTTTTTTTTTTTTTTTTCACAAAGTGTCATTTTCCGCTTACTTGTGACAAAAAATAATATCTTCTATGAACTCACTATGCCTCTCAGTGAATACTTTGGGATGTCTTCTTTCCAAAATGGGGTCATTTGGGGGGTATTTATACTATCCTGGAATTCTAGCCCCTCATGAAACATGACAGGGGGTCAGAAAAGTCATAGATGCTTGAAAATGGGAAAATTCACTTTTTGCACCATAGTTTGTAAACGCTATAACTTTTACCCAAACCAATAAATATACACTGAATGGGTTTTTTTTTTTTTATCAAAAACATGTTTGTCCACATTTTTCGCGCTGCATGTATACAGAAATTTTACTTTATTTGAAAAATGTCAGCACAGAAAGTTAAAAAAATCATTTTTTTGCCCAAATTAATGTCTTTTTTGATGAATATAATAAAAAGTAAAAATCGCAGGAGCAATCAAATAGCACCAAAAGAAAGCTTTAATAGTGACAAGAAAAGGAGCCAAAATTCATTTAGGTGGTAGGTTGTATGAGCGAGCAATAAACCGTGAAAGCTGCAGTGGTCTGAATGGAAAAAAAGTGGCCGGTCCTTAAGGGGTAGAAAGCCCACGGTCCTCAAGTGGTTAAGTAGCCTTACTAAGCATCATACAACTTTTTTTTATATTTATTTTGAGTTTGTGTTCTTAGTAGTTATAGGTACGTTCATAGCTGTACAAGTATCTTCACTTTTTATTTTATAACTCATATTGTGTAAGCAAAATTTTTGAATTTTATAACAACAATGTGAGAACTATATTATCATTTCCCAATGAGTCGTGCTCATTAAATGAGCTTAAATTGAAAGCCTTCCTGGTTTATTGCTGCAGCCAGCCTATGGGGTGGTACAGAGAAACAGTTTCCAGTGGGTGAAGCAAAGTACACCTGCACAGGTAAAAGGAGTGCCTCTGGCTGCTCCTCGCCTTTATTTATTGCTTAGAATTATCACACGTTGGCACCTTCCATCTATTAATCATCACTTGAGCTAAAAATATCCAGACTGTGTCTCACGTACGCTCTCAAAGCAGACATTATTGGAGATGGTGAAACTAAAGCAAATATGCACACTGATTAAAAGGACAACTATGACATGTATGTTCACCTCAACTAGCAACAATGCTGTCTTGACAGCTGAAAAACTGATGTAAGTAAACAGCAAAATCTTTATTTCCTTAATGTGAAAGTTTTTACAAATGATCCTCAGCTGCATACTGAATACTCTTTTAGCACTGTACACTGGAATTCTTACAATGCTCTGCTCTGCTTTTCACTAACACAAGCCATTTACAAGCCTGCATAACAGAACATATAAAGCTGAGCTTGTCAGCTGGAAGCACCTAATCCATCCTGGATTTGTCTACAGAAATTCATAAGAGCAAAGTTTCATTAAACCTAATAGGCTTGTGCCCGGTAAAGTTAAAACTCCACGTTCCTCTGTATAGTTAGTTACAATTGCAGTAAACTGGGAATTTAGAAACCCGAGGAACATATGAAGTAGGCAGCAGAAATACAATGCAGTGTACTATATTGCATCCCCAGTGTAAGAGAGGTTCAGCACAGGGATTTATCACCCCCTTTCTTTATAGCTGTTCTGGAGGGAGCAGGGAGGCCACCATCTCTGCACACTCCCCCCAATAGTTAAATAGCTGGCTGTGTCAACTAGTGTCTTTCAGGACTACGTTTTGTCCCAGTGAAGGGCATTAGTGGTGGTCATGTCTAGGAGAACTCTAATGCTGGGAATACACGGTTCGTTTTTGCCTTCGTTTAAACCTTCGTTTCGATTGTGCCTTTTGTCCTTTTCGATCCCGAAATAATCGATCATACGGTTAATATCACCACCCACGGTTTCGTTTTTTTTTCGATTCTGATGGTTTCGTTTTTCCAATGATCGAAGGCTGCAAAGAAACGAAACGAAAATCCCTTTTTACAGGGACGGACTAGCATAAACGAATATATAATCGATCTGAACAGCCATCAAGCCTACCAATGGCTCGATTAGATGGATAAAGAGAGATAATATCAAACATGTTCGATCACTAGTCGTTCGTTTTTGGGGTCTATTAATCGAAACTATAATGAGATTATGACTATTTTCACATACGTTTTCAACACTCGATTCGTTTACCGAACGAATCGAAGGTTTAAACGAAGGCAAAAACGAACCGTGTATTCCCAGCATTAGAGAAGCATGTGATCTGTTTGATCAGCCAATAGATTTGCCAAACTGATTTGCTGTGGTCACATCCTGCTTTAGCACATGATCATGACTAGCAAATCATAGACTTGCATATTTTAACCTGACCAAACTTATCACATGCTTCTCCATAAGTTCTCCTCGACTGACCATCACTAATTGTGCATAATTTAGGACCTACCAGCACCAAAACAGCATCATGACATCCAGGCATCTAGCTTCTTTAAAAGTAAATATGATTGATTACTAAAATTAACTGACTGCTCAGTAATGGCTTGTGTGATTAGCTGGACAGGGCAGAAGACATTAGAACCTTGGAGGAGTATCACCCTTAGTAATCAATGACAATCTCAGTATCACTATCAACAAAGTGGAACATCACTTTAATCATTAGTAGTTCTCATTGGATATACAGTATACCTTTTTGTTAACCAACTTCCACAGCAAAAGAGGCTGAAGGTCTTTTTTTATATGTGACTGTATACTAATTGGCCCATTGGATATACATTTTACTCTATTTAGGCAGGTACAGTAATAACTCTTTACCAGGTATTTACTGTGGTACTTTTCTGAGCCTTATTTATCACATTTGGCTTAGTTTTATGCAAAGTAACTGGATGTTCTGCTGTTGATTTTGAACAAAGGCATTTGTATCAGAAACACTGGAGACACTGTTCTGTTATCAACCTCTTCCGTTTTGTAGATAAATTAAAGTATAACGTGGTATTTATTTACAGTGACCAAACATCTCAGTTTACCTGGGACATGTCCCAGAATTGGGGTCCCTTCATCCCAGGCACAGATATCTCCCAGGTGAGCTACTATATATACCAGCTGCCCTTCTCTGTGGCTGCACATTTGGCTACCATGCTCTGTGCCCGCCGCCTGAAAACATTGGCCTGCCCACAGATCAGAGATGTAGCAGAGTAGGAAGGGGGGGGGGGGGGGGGGCATCTGTCCCCTGGCACAGCATCCAGGGATTAGTGGGTGGCATAGAGCACAGGACAGACAGGTCACTAGAGAGTCTTCTTGAATCCCTCCTCCAATCATGTGTAGCAAATGGCGCACCCTAGCCAATCACTTGGGCATAGCAGGGCAACACACCTTGCTATTTGCTGGCCATTGTGCATGGCTTATTCAGAGTAAGCCATGGGGAGGGCATGTCACGTGGAGACTGAACCTGGCACCAGGAGGATCCTGGAAATCAAGTCAGCCGGATAATGTAGGACCCTGCAGGTAATGGCTCACCTTTTGCTAGTGACCCAGATGGGAGGGAATCCTGCAGAAAAGTGTCTCTTTTGCTTGTGAGCCAGATAGTGAGGGACCCTGCAGATTGTGTCAGTTAGAATCTCCCCACCCATCCCTGGAATTCTTTTGTACCCCAGAACCCCCCCCCCCCCCCCCCTTAGCTGTTTTTGGACAATGGGCTCACACTTCTTAACTATGTGGGGGGAGATTCTGCCTAATCATAATTTTTTTTTTTGGGGGGGGGGGGAAGGGGGGGCAATGCTTAAAGTGATCCTGTAAGGATAGATAAGGTGAAAGTGTCTTAAGGGTGAACTTCAGCCTAAACAAACATACTGTCATTAAGTTACATTAGTTATGTTAATTAGAATAGATAGGTAATATAATCTCTTACCGACCCCGTTTTAAAAGAACAGGCAAATGTTTGTGATTCATGGGGGCTGCCATCTTTGTCATGAGGGCAGCCATCTTTTTGGTTGAAAGGAGGTGACAGGGAGCAGGAGACACAGTTCCAACTGCCCTTTGTCCAGATCACCCCTCCCAGCTGCACGTGCTAGGCTTCAAATGACAAATTAAAAATGTAAAAAAAAAAATTGCACCAAAACAGCAGAACGAGAACAACATCAGAAATCCCATCATGCTTTGCACAACATTAGGGGAAAAATGCCCTGGCAGTTTTTTTCTGTGCAGCTACAAATGAGGCTTGTATAAGAGAAAAAAGTTCTGATGCTGTGAAACAGTTTAAGAAACACCAGGCCTTTCCAGTGCTGCTGAGTCAATTTTTAGTCTGGAGGTTCACTTTAAGGAAGTTCCTGGATAATCCGGAGGCTTCCAGAATCCGCCTCAAGCCCACCGTTCCTTCACACTGCACAAGGGCCCTCTAAACATATCTGACAAGTGCTTGTTGTGTTTGTTCTTGTAGCCGGAATCCACTCTGTACAAGCACTGATGTGTTGCGTATGAGCGAGTACAGTCCATGCTGTAGCATGAAGCCGATTGTGAATGAGCAGCCTTCTGGTACTGTGGAGGTGTGGACCATGCAGAAGCATGCAGATGTTTCACAAAATGATTTGTGAAGGTTTTCTTGACTGCGTTGTGAATTTATTAGGATGGCTGTAATGCTGCACTGTGAAAATGATATGCATCAGCAGCAGATCTTTATCTGCCCTATATACTGTATATTGTTCAACGTTATTCTGTGTTGGTATGTAATATAATGTTCCATGCCCACCTCCTGACATTGGCCCGCTGACATTGTTTTCACTCACAAAGAATAATTCTGGGCAATGAAAATCTGAGGTGTGTAGAAAGTTTAGCTTTTACTTGGGATAACTATGTGGTGTCAGTGTGCAGACAGAATATTGCTGACCTGCTTTGCATCATACTGTCATCACATCACAAGGGAAATGGTGGCACCTTTTGTAGGTAAACAAGACAGATGGTAAAGGACACCTATGGAAAAGTCCTAGTGTAAACATTCTCTGGGAATTGCAAATATTACTTAAAGATGCAAATAATGACTCCTTTGTGGCAGTGTGTTCTTTGATTACCTCTAAATTAATCAGATTTATCTGAAATGTTGGACAGCAGCAGTTGTCATCTTTTTAAAAGCTATACTACGTTCATATCAATATCATGCTAGTGACCCCTATGGAGTGGACTCTCCAAGGTTTTGACCCGAACAACAGTGGGAAATGTTGGTGTAGATAAGTGATGTAGCAAATCTAACCCCTCCCCCCTTCCCCTCAGCAATTAAGAAGCAGAAATATGCAACCCTCACCAGGGATACATTGAAACATAGTGAGGATTGCTGAAAGCAGAGTGAATTAAAATGTGTGCTATTGCTGCTATTGCAGTCCTGTATACACACCTATACTAACAACCTTTAAATTAAGGTCAGGAAGGAATCAGTAATCCTCACTATGGCGCTGGTTGTAAAGTTTTATACGTAATAGCAGAACATACGTATATTTTTTCCTGTTCAAAGTTTCCTCGTTGTCAAATTTATCACTGGCTTAATTTCTTAAAGTGGACCTGAACCTTTGCACAGGCCAGAAGGAAAACTGAGAGAAATGCACCCTATATGTATATTAGAGGGGTTAGCCTGTCTAATTGCCCCTCATCTGTGTCTAATCACAAGTTGTAATCCTGAAGCTGAAGCTCTTGGGTGGACTTCACAATAAGGAGGCTACTCATTTCTATGGAGAACAAAAAAAACCTGTGAGCCCTTGTATTTTTGCTGTTACTGCTAAAGTCATACATTGTACATGCTTCTTCGTTCGCTAGTTATCAATAGGTAAGATCGATGAGATGTAAATCATTTCTCCTTGCATTCAAATTCATGTCAATGTTTTGCAGCTTGAACTTGGACCAATAAAAATTGACAGGAAGTTATTCTTATTGGTCCAATTTGAAGCTGCGTATAATTTACATGAAATCTGAATGCAAGGAGAAATGATTTGCCTCTCATTGATCTTACCTACTCATAACTAGCAACGAAGAAGCATGTACAATGTATGGCAAAAATGCATTTATGCAGTGGTTATCTGTTTTAAACTTGTTAAATGGCAACTACTTAAAATTGTATTTCTTATCTTTCCTTTCAGTTTTATGTGCTGAACGAGTTGGCCAGATGACTAAAACATACAATGATATAGATGCCGTTACACGACTTTTAGAAGAGGTAAGTCCCCCAAAGTTAGCCATTAAAACAGTTTACCCTAAACGCTGTTTAACAAATGTACGCTGTGCTGACATACTGTACATCAGTGCAAAGCAAATGTCTTGGGCATTGTGTTATGTCACAGCTCTGGTGCTGCTGCACAAGATCCATCAAATAAATGGCATTTAACCTGGTGTCCAGAAAAATGTTCTGTGTCAATACATGGCAACACAGTGTGCCGAGACACAACAGACTGGCATGAAAGAGCCATGGTATGAGTCCACCAATCATTAGCTTGTGACAGGGCCGGATTTACCATACGGCACTATAGGCACGTGCCTACTGGCGCCTGATGATGGAAAGGCTGCTCACTCCCCTCCCCGAGTGCCTCCCTCCTTCCTTCCCTATGCAGAGTCCAGATGAGCGTGTAAATGAGAGGTTACTCACTTGGGTCTCTGCATTCCACTGACAAGATCTCCCTTCAGTCAGGGGCACCTCTAGCTACTTATTACTGAGGTTCTTCTAGCTACCTAACTCGTGGGGGCAACTCTAGTACCAAGTAGTATTGGGTAGCCAGAAGCACCCTCAATATTAAGGGGCACCTGTTGCTACTGATGACGGGCAAGGAAAGTAAGGGAGAATTGACAGCTCGGACTGCCAGCATACTTATAGTGCAGTTTGGTGGGGGTTTGTAGGATCATGGAGGGCGAAATCTAAGGTGCCAGGACATCTGTGCCTATAGGTTCCTGTGAGGCAAATCCAGACCTGCCTTGTGAAGTGCCTTCTCTGCAATAACACTATGCAGTTAAGCCAGTGTAAACTGGCTCTACATTTTTATGTTGTAGAAGGTGTAGGTTTGCGTACTTAACCCACAAACTATCTCATGTATTTTTCAATTTGCATCCTGTTTTTTATCATCCTACAAGTTCCAAAAGCTATTCTAATGTGTTCTGGCTTACTGCAGCACTTTGTACTATCACAGTCTCTGTAATAAATCAACTTATCTCTCTCTTGTCAGACTTGTCAGCCAGTGTCTGGAAGGCTGCCAAGTTCTTCAGTGTTGTGGTTCTGCTATGAACTCCCCCTTCCAGGCCCCTGTATGCACACTGCCTGTGCATTATTTAGATTAGAGCAGCTTCTCTCTTCTCTCTTATCTTTTACAAGCTGGATAAATCGTCCTCTGAGCTGGCTGGGCTTTCACATAGTGAGGAATTACAGACAAGGACAAAGCTGTTTGCAGGAAGAAAAGAGCAGCCTGAAACTTCAGTGCATGGGGGAAAGAAACACACAAATGATCTCTTGAGATTCAAAAGGAAGGCTGTATACAGCCTGCTTGTGTATGGATGTATATTCTATGTGTGGACATACTGTACATCAACCTACTTCCTGTTTTGGTGGCCATTTTGTTTGTTTATAAACAAACTTTTTAAAACTGATTTTAACCACTTTTAATGCGGCGGGAGCGGCGAAATTGTGACAGAGGGTAATAGGAGATGTCCCCTAACGCACTGGTATGTTTACTTTTGTGCGATTTTAACAATACAGATTCTCTTTAAGTGTTGTACACAAGCATTTCTCTGTTCAGTTCCACTTTTGTAAAACAGATAAGAATCGAGTTTATGATCTCCTGTATACATAATCCATTTTATACTTGAATGTTATAAATATAAAAAGGACCTTTCTAATTTAGGCTGCAGCCAGCTTGTACATCCTAAAACTGCCCAAAAATATTGTCAGAATTCTATATGATTAATTGTTTTAAGAAGAATTATTTAATAAGCTTTATATTTAAATAAGTATATTAGAAGCCCTGTATGTTTCAATAAGCCTTAAATTGCTGAAGACTATTACTGGTCTGTGTTAGTGTCAACCTGACCAATCTTATGTCTGGGAAAGAACAAACACATTCCAAACTAATTAGCAGAAGGACACATTATCAGAAGTGCGTCATGAATGACATCGTTTAGTCTCAATGTCTGGGGCAAAAAAGTCAACCAGCAGACAAGATGGCTGGTGACGTCCATTTTAATCAACTGCGTCAGAAATGACCTAATCAGAATTTATAAACCATAATATTATGATTTAGGTATTCAAAACATGATAAAGCATTGACGCATGGAAGCTTTAGCCAATCAGAACCTGGGATTCAGGGAAATTCCAGATTAGGCAGCCATATTGCATCCAATCACTATAAAAGTAGGAGCTGAAAGCTGATAGTTTGCACATGCCTACCAATCTCCTGAGAAGACACATGAGGCAGAAGCTACCTTCCCACAAGTGGTTCTAGATGCTTAAGAGATGACAGAGAAGGGGTAATATGCTTAATATTCTGGTGATTTACTTTATTAATTTTTCAGCATTAAGTTCTGTTAAGATGTTAGCAAGAAGTTTTTTTAGAAGCTATTTGTTATGCTATTTCTTTAAGAAGATCACTACAAGTTTTACACAGCTACTAGATACAAAGCTATTGATACAGATGAGACTACTTTTGACCTTATTAAACATAACACAACTGTTATATTATTTTTTGAATGTGCTTAGAAGATTGATGATCGCTTGGCTATAAAGCCTTGATGAGATGGAATACTGTTAGAAGGAAACACTACTTGGAACTGTTCATATTTTGTATATATGCTGTATGATAAGCAAATACAATTTTTTATATAAAATCCTATACTGAGTGCTCTGATTCATTTCAAGGTACACTGTCAATCTATAATTACTGTTATAGAGGGTTCAGACCCCGCTATGCCAGATTTATATGATAGCAACGCTTTAAGGGCTGAAAAAGGCAAGAACCGCTCAGGTTTTTGACAATATAGACTAATTTAGTATGGTTTTCAAAGGCTGGAAAAGGTGGGCGAGCATGCCATCCATGTAATATAGTATCACACCTGCAGTGACATTCGTGAAATGACATAAAGTCTGTAAACAGTGAGCAGACTTGGAAATAGATGAATGTTGATTAATTCCAACTGAAGCAACAACTATACTCAATGGAGAAAAATCATCTGTTTTTCTTGGAACCTTCTGCTTCAGCTTCTGTTTTTCTCCTTCTTCCTTTTAGCCAGCTTAAAGATGTTACAGCACAGAATAGAGTTCCTTATCAAGATCTACAAAATAATGCTAGGTACACACAATGCAATTTTCTGACAGATTTACTGTCCGATCGTCTATTGCCAACATGTTCAATCTGATTTATGATCGATTTTACGATCGATTTATTTTTTCCATTTACTTCTATGTTGGAAATAGTCGATCTGACAGTAAATCTGTCAGAAAATTGCATTGTGTGTACCTAGCATTAAGATTTGTACACACATATTGACCAAAGTGGTCAGCAGAGGCAAGAATCTGTGTGTACAGGTGACTGCAGAAGTTACTTAATGATCCCACATGCCAAATCTTGGCATGGTGGCAGAGTCCATTTTCCTCCTCGTGGATGCTGCTCAGTTTTTACCAGCAGCATTGTCTCTCATCCCTTCTTCCTAGATGTAGAATACATCAATGGTGCTTTTGCCTAATAACACATCTGTGCAGGTTTAAGTTTGATCGTGGCTGACAACACAGATTGAGGGGAAATTGGGTGTGTGTACAAAACTTAAAGGCCATCATACCCTATAAGATGTTTGCAGAGTATCAGACGTTAGGCTTCAATGAGCAATCAACTCTAATCAAAATATATTGAAAGCCAGGGTTGAAATGAGAGAAAGAATGATATATGTTTTCCCATGTGGTTCAAGCTGGTTTTCTGCAGTCTATTGATAAGCTTCTAGATACACTCAGAACAGACTGGAACAGAATCCTGTGTCTCAAATTATTTTCATTTGCAGTATCCACAGAGGCTTGATAGCTTTTTATGTTATTGAGAAACATGAGAAAAGCTATAAGTTCTTTGCAAAATGTCCTGCAGGAGCTATACTATATAAAGCAATAGACACCCCTGTGAGTTCTATACTCAGTGTAGTGAATGTGAGCAAGGTGGTTTGGAGAAGTTCTAGAAGTGTTCTGGTACAAGCCCAAGCAGTCAATTCCCTGAAGGACGTTGATAAGGGTGTGCCAGGTAAATACTTTTTTATGGCTACTGATAGCAACACAATGCACCATCTTTGTGTAGAACCAGGTGAGCAGATCTCAAGTACATAGAAACCAATTTTAACAGACCAATAGAAGCCCCATTCTTCCCACTTCAGTGGCAGGTGATTGTTGCTATTTGCTTGTTTTGGCTCATACCGGTGATGTAAAGAAAATAAGTTTACCCAATGTGGTTGTTTGTCAGTACAGAATAAAACAACAACTTTCTTTCACCTACAGAAAGAGCGAGATCTAGAGTTAGCTGCTCGGATTGGCCAGTCTTTGTTGAAGAAAAATAAAACACTTTCAGAAAGGAACGAGTACCTTGAAGAGCAAGTTGAACATATTCGAGAAGAGGTAAGGCGTGTGTTCATTGTGTTGTTATCTTGTCTATCTTGCTGCTATTACTGTACATAAGATTTCATTGATATCTTCCTTTGAAAGAATCAGAATGACTCATGTGCACAGTTAACAGATAAATTACACAAACAATTAAATAAGGATAATTGGCACTTACAATGATTTATTATTATTGATTTATAAAGCACCAACATATTGCTGGATACACACGGTGCGTTCACGCACTCGATTTTCCCGTCGATTCCCGTCGATTCGTTTATTTCCAACATGTCCGATTTGGATTTCGATGGATCGTTAGGTCGATTCGGCATACTTTGCATGCGAATCGACCTAACGATCCATCGAAATCCAAATCGGACATGTTGGAAATAAACGAATCGACGGGAAAATCGAGTGCGCGAACGCACCGTGTGTATCCAGCATATTCCATGGTGCTGTAAAAAGTAAGAAAAACAAACATGGGGTACATAATGATACAGACAATGCTATTCATCAAATATGGACAATGGTACTAAATACAGAATAAGTAATTACAATGACAAATGTAACATGATGAATACATTGTTTAACAGAGTGCAAGTTATGAAATGAGCAACAAATTCCAAGACACAAAAGGGTGAGAGTGCTGTCTCCTTCCGAGCTTATTGTTGCTGATTGTTTCAAATAACACTTGAGGAATTGTTATTGTACAAATATGCTTGTCAGCTCTTTGCCAAGCAGTCTGTTCTGCTCTATGGAGAGGGGAGGAGTGTGAGATGCTTCACTGTGGACACAGCATTTATAAAGCTGGCCAATTTCTGAAGGGGAGGCCACCAACATTGGCAAACATTTATACTTCTAAATGCTCAAGCTAGGGTGCTGTGTCCTGTTTTTTTAAGCAGATGCTCCACCCATGCTGATATGAAATCGCATCTGAATCCAATATCCGAGTCATTGTGAGGATGTGGGGATTTGGATGAGATATCCTAGAAAGTGCAGCAGGCATGCCCTGCATGTGAATTTGGAAGCTGCCTATTGATTTCAGTGGGCTGCAATTCTGCATCTGAGTTCACTTAGGGGGAAAAAGACAGGAATTGCACAAATGGAAACTCCACCTTACTGAATGTTTCCAAAATGTACAATTTAACCACTTCGCATCCAGGCCTTATTTCCCCCTTTATGGACCAGAGCAGTTTTGACATTTTAGCTATGTCCTTATTTAATCAGCAATAACTTTATCCCTACTTATGACACCTAAATTAAATATATATCGTTTTTTTTTCCAAGACAAAGTAGGCTTTCATAGTATGGCATTTTTCCCCCTCAAACAATTCTGTTTTATATGCATTTTAATGGGAAAAAGAGGGAAAAAAGAAAAAAAAAACTATTTCTCAGTTTTACTTATTCCAGTTTACAAATTCAAAACACAACAGTAGATTAAAAAACACAAATTTTGTTTGGCTATTTCTACCATTTATCACAAAACTTAGATAATTTATGGGTGAAGATATTTGATTATGAAGTAATGCTACAGTGTATATTCTTTTACTAAATAAACGTATTTTAAATGGTAAAAATCAATCTTCTTGGCTCAGGGAACATATATTCCCTTTCCCCAATTATTGCTGAAGTAGATAGTGCCGGAGTTGTGTACAGGAACAACGCTCAATCGTGCACAGCTGTGCTTCAGTTACACAACTTATATCTACGTCCTCGTGGCTTAGATGAAGTCACAGAGGATATAGATATACTGTAGTGGTGGATAAAGTGGTAAAGGATATGAATACATGCCAGATCTGACCAGCTAGCTTGTTTAATTTTGTACTATTTTATTATAACCCCTGAGTTGTTAGTTCTGTTTGTGTTTCTATTGCAATGATTTTTTCTCCATAGCAGTTAATTGTGAAAAAGCTTCAGATTTTCAGTGTTTAGGGCCAGAGCCCACTGACACAGTTGTGTCCTCTTTTCAGTTACACATCAATGTTAAGGTTGCTGAAAAACGGACACAGCTGCATTAGGGGGCTCAGGCCCTTAGCACAGGGAGACCTAGACACTGGACTGCACATCAATTGTCCTTGCAGTTACAACTGAAAGCAACTGATTAAAGGGGCACTATGGTGAAAAATTGTAAAATTTAAAATATGTGCAAACAGACAAATAAGAAGTACATTTTTTTCCAGAGTAAAATGAGCCATAGATTACTTTTCTCCTATGGTGCTGTCACTTACAGTATTTAGTAGAAATCAGAAGCGACAGGTTTTGGATTAGTCCATCTCTTTATTTGGGATTCTCTGCAAGGCTTTCATTCTTTATAAAGATATTCCCTTAAAAGGATTTAAACAATGATGCTGGCCAGCTTCCCTGCACGCTACACAGTTTTTTGGCAGTTGGACAGAGCAACTGCCATTCACGAAGTGCTTTTGAAATTAAAGAAAATCCCGAGAATCCCCCATGAGGAGATGGGCTAGTCCAAAACCTGTCGCTTCTGTCAAATTTCTACTGCCTGTGTAAGTGACAGCAACATAGGAGAAAAGTAATTTATGGCTCATTTTACTCTTTAGAAAATGTACTTCTTATTTTTACAGTATGTTTGCACATATTTTAAATTTTAAAATTGTTTGCCATAGTGACCCTTTAAGTGTAAAAGGGCCCTTAGAATTAACAGATTCTTATTAGGTGCCAGGGAATACCTTCTCTTTGTGCTATTCAATTGTGTGTGCACAATCCTAATACAAACAAATGAGAGGTAGGACAGCATATGAGCCAGGCAGAGACTGCTGTTACTACAGCACACAGCAAGGTAATGAAAAGACTTCTGCAGCTCCTGATCTGCAATTAAAAAAAAATATATATTTTCAAGGTGTTGAGAGGTTTTAGCACACAGTACTGATTTCACCACAGGCAGTCCCCTAATGGCAAACAGGTTTAAGCTTTCAAACAACTCTGGCATACTGACACTTGGCATAAACATTGTTTTTTGTATTGACAAAGTTCAAATACCCCCTGAACCCGTGTAAAGTACCCGAGGGGCATGCGTACCATGTATAGAGAACCTAGGTACAAGAAGCTAGAATCTAGCATACTGCCACAAAAGTACAGCCTGGGCTCAGGCATACAAGTGAACTTGAGGGTGAGAGTTATATGGAGGCTGCCATATTTATTTCTGTTTAAAGGGGTTCTGTGGGGTATTAAAAAAAAAAAAAAAAAAAAAAAAAAGCTTCACTTACCTGGGGCTTCTACCGGCCCCCTGCAGCTATGAAGTCCCACGCCGTCACTGAAGCCCCCTCCATTCGTCACCGCCGGTGACCTGCTACTTATTAGTCTAACTAGACGAATAGCACTAGACGAATAATTAGCAGGTCACCGGTGGCGACGAACGGAGGGGGCTTCACTGACGGCGTGGGACTTAATAGCTGCAGGGGGCCGGTGGAAGCCCCAGGTAAGTGAAGCTTTTTTAGGGTTTTTTTTTACACCGCACAGAACCCATTTAAGCAATATCAGTTGTCTGGCTGTCCTGCTGATCCTTTGCCTTTAATACTTTTAGTCACATGGCCAGATTTATCAAGCGTGTCTGAGACAAAATATTAGTAGGTATTTAGAAATCCATGCAGAACTGTCTCAGGCATCTTAAGAATTCATTAGATAGTGCAGATTCCTTCTAAAACAGTTGTTTAACCACTTGAGGACCGCCCCCAGCCGATGGGCGGCGGCAAAGTCTGGGCCTAAACGACCGCAATACGCCCATCGGCGGGGGCGGCTGCGGTCGTGGTAATGCGGTAATTGCATCATTCGTGACGCGATCAGCCGCCGGCGACTGGCTCCGCCCCCCTCACGCTGTAACCCGCCGGCCGTTCGGAAGCGCCGGCGGGTTACTAGCACCCGGATCGCCGCTGTAATAGTGTATAAAAGGCTTTGTAATGTATACAAAGCCTATTATACAGGCTGCCTCCTGCCCTGGTGGTCCCAGTGTCCGAGGGACCACCAGGGCAGGCTGCAGCCACCCTAGTCTGCACCCAAGCACACTGATTTCTCCCCCCCTGCCCCCTGATCGCCCACAGCACCCCTCAGACCCCCCCCCCCTGCCCAACCCCCAGACCCCTGTTTGCACCCAATAACCCCCCTAATCACCCATCAATCACTCCCTGTCACTGTCTGTCAATGCTATTTTTTTTATCCCGCCCCCTCCTGATCACCCCCCCACCCCTCAGATTCTCCCCAGACCCCCCCCCCCGTGTACTGTATGCATCTATCCCCCTGATCACCTGTCAATCACCCATCAATCACCCCCTGTCACTGCCACCCTTCAATCAGCCCCTAACCTGCCCCTTGAGGGCAATCTGATCACCCACCCACACCAATAGATCGCCCGCAGATCCGACGTCAGATCACCTCCCAAGTGCAGTGTTTGCATCTGTTCTCTACCCTAAACACCCACCAATTACCCATCAATCACCCCCTATCACCACCTGTCACTGTTACCCATCAGATTAGACCCTAATCTGCCCCTTGCGTGCACCCAATCACCTGCCCACACGCTCAGATTGCCCTCAGACCCCCCCCCCCCCCCCCGTATCAATTCGCCAGTGCATTAGTTACATCTGTTCTTCCCTGTAATAACCCATTGATCACCTGTCAATCACCTATCAATCACCCATCAATCACCCCCTGTCACTGCCACCCATCAATCACCCCCTGTCACTGCCACCCATCAATCAGCCCCTAACCTGCCCCTTGTGTTAGAATTTAAGTAGGCCTCAGTTGTTTGGCCTGAGTTTAGGTAAAAGGCTTGTCCGCAGTGTATGCCTTTAAAATAAATAGAGTTCTTGTGATGCAGGCAGAGGCATCTCAGGACCTGCGTGTAGCGCAGATACTGAGAACATGTTCCTAAAAGAAGGCCACCGGCCTACTCTGACCTCAACACGTACACCACAGGAACAGTAAACATAGGCCGTGTTTACCAAAATACCACATTCCAGTAAGTAAAGGAAAGGTGACATTAAATATTAATCGAGTAGGTGTGTATTATGACACCACGAGGGAAGAAGAGTGGTGAGTCCCGTGACGCGGGTGAAGATTGTCACTTACCCCTTGCTGTATCTCGGAAGCCATTGCTGGTTTCCCCGATCTAGTAGTCTGACACTTTCCGGACAGCCTGCATCTCCGCTCCGCTTGTCTCCTTCCCTGCAGGGTAGAACATCCGTCCTGGTACCGGTACCCCTGTATGGTTGGTCTGTGTGAGTGTGTTGCGGCATGTCTGGGCACGGAGCGCTCCAGTTGTTTTAATTGGTTTTATGGCTTATCCCAGTGTGTGCAATCCCAACAATAAAGTTTGTTATATATTTTTGAAGCCTGCTGAGTGATGGCACATGATTTAATTTTCTAAGTAAATAGACAATTGTGTGTAAAAAAAAAATAAAAAAATTGTCATTTACGGAGATATTTCTCCCACCCAGCATGGGTATGTGTAAAAATACACCCCAAAACACATCCCAAGTACGGCAATACCACATGTGTGGCACTTTTTTGCAGCCTAACTGCGCTAAGGGGTCCAAAGTCCAATGAACATCTTTAGGCTTTACAGGGTTGCTTACAATTTTGCACCCTCCAAAATGCCAGGACAGTGAACACCCCACAAATGACCCCATTTTGGAAAGTAGACACTTCAAGGTATTCAGAGAGGGCTATGGTGAGTCCGTGGTAGATTTCATTTTTTTTTGTCGCAAGTTAGAAGAAATGGAAACTTTTTTTTCCTTTTTTTTTTGTCACAAAGTGTCATTTTCCGCTAACTTGTGACAAAAAATAAAATCTTCTATGAACCCACCATGCCTCTCAGTGAATACTTTGGGATGTCTTCTTTCCAAAATGGGGTCATTTGGGGGGCATTTATACTATCCTGGAATTTTAGCACCTCATGAAACATGACAGGTGGGCAGAAAAGTCGGAAATGCTTCAAAATGGGAAAATTAACTTTTGGCACCATAGTTTGTAAACGCTAGAACTTTTACCCAATCCAATAAATATACACTGAATGGGTTTTTTTTAAATCAAAGACATGTAGCAGAATAACTTTCGCGCTCAAATGTATAGGAAATTTTACTTTATTTGAAAAATGTCAGCACAGAAAGTTGTCATTTTTTTGACAAAATTCATGACTTTTTTGATGAATATAATAAAAACAAAAACTCGCAGCAGCAATCAAATAGCACCAAAAGAAAGCTGTATTAGTGACAAGAAAAGGAGGTAAAATTCATTTAGGTGGTAGGTTGTATGACCGAGCAATAAACCGTGAAAGCTGCAGTGGTCTGAATGGAGAAAAAGGCTCTGGTCCTTAAGGGGCGAAAAGACTGTGGTCCTTAAGTGGTTAATAGGAGGAGCTAGGAAGGTATCTCAGACAGTGCAGTGTGTGAGGGGAATTGCTGTTGCTGAGGTAATCAACACACACCTGCTGTATTGATAGCAGCAGACTGAGAAGGAATTCAGCAGGGGGGAGGAGCACATCACAAATCATGTCTAGCCTGCACTCTGCAATCATGTCTAGCCTGCAGTTTTTCATCTTTAGAATTGCTATCAAGCACTTCTTAATCTGCAGCAGTTTAGGGGTGGATTTTCACTTTTCTTAACTGTAGCGCAGCTCTAGAAATTCATGCTAAATTGCCACTATTACCTAGGATTTAAGAAGGTTCTTATTATTATGCAGAACTGTTCTCCCTGCTGGTTAGAACAGATTAAGAAGAGAAAACTGTCAGTAATGCGTTGATAAATCTCCCTCATACACCTTGAACAAGCATGCAGCAGATTAGGTATTTTTGAGGATATTGTCAGAACTGACAGGTTATCGGAGCTGACTAGCATGCTTGTTTCAGGTGTGTAATTCAGACACTACTGCATCCAAAGAGATCAGCAACACTGTCAGGCAACTGGTATTGGAACTGGTAAAGGAAACCATTTTGGCAGCCTCCATGTCACTCTCCCCTCGGGTTCACTAAAGGGATGGCCAGACTGTAAAGCTGTCACCTCTAATCTATGGGTATGCACATAAATAGTAGGTGTCTGAGCACATTATACATGCCTGTATTATATCAGAATACTGACTTACACTAGTTAACTGTCAATTTGTATTATTAGGTATCACAATTACGCCATGAACTGTCTATGAAAGATGAGCTGCTTCAGTTCTACACCAGTGCAGCTGAAGAGAGCGAGTCAGAGTCCATTTGCTCCACACCGTAAGTAGGCTAGGTTTAGTGACTGGGTTTTCTCATTCATTATGTGTTTGTGAACAAAGTGCAAGTTGCCTCCCTGGAGCTCCACCTCACGTCACAACTCATTATTCTTTGATCACTGTGTGTTTGCACATGGTGGTAGAATGAGGAGATGGAAAGATATGGAAAAGATTTTGTTTTGTTTTGTTTTGTTTTATAATCTGCACAGGCTATAAATGGCTCCAATATAATCTTTTCTTAACCTCCCTGGCGTTATGATTATTTACAGATTTAAGGTCTAAAAACCATAACATTTTTTCACAAGCTTTTAGACCCTAAAAACAAGAAGAAAAACATACCTC
>NC_090650.1:137952546-137977546 GCF_040937935.1 Hyperolius riggenbachi | reverse complement strand
AGGGCTTAGTCTCGCTCCATTATGGACACACATTAAAGAAAACCTGAACTGAAAATTAAAAGTCAAAATAACCATACACAGGTCATACTTACCTCCTGCAGAGTCTCCTCCTCAATCTCCTTCTCCTTTCCCGCGTCCTGTTAGTCCACTGTGATCAAGGGAATTCTCCATCCTCCATTTTGAAAATGGCCATTACCCCATAACAGCTTCCGGGTCAGCACACTGTTAAACTGTAACATCACCCACTTGAGCCATAGGTTAACATGGACATTACTTGGCACTTCAGTTGTCCTCTCAGCTATAACTGACAGCAACTGATATATTTCAATTCTGACAAAATGTTGTCCGAACTGGAAGGGATTGTTGTCAGAAGAAAATGGTGAGCTTCTGAGAGGAACTGATGGCAAGGTAACTATGTAATGTTCATTTGAAGTTACCGCATGTGTTTATTTTAAATAATTTTACTCAGTACAGGTTCCCTTTAAATGAAATATAATGGGCTTGGTTTATTAAACACTTATGTGGCTTGTGACGGATTATCTACGGGGATGTAAATTATCGTTCATTGAAGCCTCCGGCCACTGCTCGCTCCCACACGCGTTCTCGCTGCTGATCATTCGAGGGCAGATGAATGAATAGGAACGCTGTTCCCATTCATTAATCTACAGTAGGTCCCCATGTCAATGGTCGCCGGCAATAATGAGATGCCACGGTCATTGTATCTACCGAATTAGCACGTCCACGCATTACTTCCTGTTTGCGTACTTCTAGTACGCTAATAGGAAATAATGCCTGAGGACGTCTAGTGACCAAATTGTAAAGTTACACCTACATTCATTTGTTTTGATACAAAGACCCACACATACTTTTTAAAATTAACACCTTACCTCCCACACTATCCCATATTTATTCAATTAAGATTTTTGCAATAAAAAAACAGAAACCTAAATAATAACCTTAGGGACAAAACTTTTTTTGATATGTATGTCAAGAGGGTATATTACTGTTAATTTTGAAAAGATGGGCTTGTAAATAATAATGGACACAAAACTGACAAAAATGCACCTTTATTTCCAAATAAAATATTGGCGCCATACATTGTACTAGGGAGATAATTTAAATGTTGCAATAACCGGAAAAAATGGGCAATTAAAATGTGTGGGTTTTAATTACGGTAGCAAATATTATTTTAAAACTATAATGGCCAAAAACTGAGAAATAACAAGTTTTCCCCCTTTTTGCTCTTATTTTTCCTGCTAAAATGCATTTAGAATAAAATAATTCTTAGAAAAATGTACCACTTAAAAAAAGCCTAATTGGTGGTGAAGAAAAATAAAGTACAGATTGTTTTGTTGTGTAGTAAGTAGTAATAAAGTTATAGGCGAAAGAATGAAAGGAGCGCTGAAAGTTGAAAATTGTCCTGGTACAGAAAGGGAAAAAACCCTCAGTAGTGAGTTGGTTAAGATTCTCTGTGGTTACGATTCTCCCGAGCTTGAGAACATTGAAGTACATAAGTGGCACTGCAAGCTATCCTGGATTTATTTAAAGAGACTCTGAAGCGAGAATAAATCTCGCTTCAGAGCTCATAGTTAGCAGGGGCATGTGTGCCCCTGCTAAACCGCCGCTGTCGCGCCGCTAAACGGGGGTCCCTTACCTCACAAATCCCCACCGAGCAGCCGGGGATCACTTCCTGATTGAGGCAGGGCTAACCGCCGCAGCCCTGCCCCACGCGCGTCTGTCAGCGTGTATCTCCGCCTCTCCCCCGCCCCTCTCAGTCTTCCTTCACTGATAGACGCGACTAGAGGCAGGGCTGCAGCCGTTAGCCCTGCCTCTAGGAGCAGCAAAATCTACGACCAATTTGGTCGTTGATTTTGCGGGGGAGAGTTTGGGGGTGAAGGGACCCCTGTTTAGCCGCGGGATAGCGGCGTTTTAGCAGGGGCACATGTGCCCCTGCTAACTATGAGCTCTGAAGCGAGAATTATTCTCGCTTCGGTGTCTCTTTAAATCTGTGTGCTGTTGGGTGGCGAACAAATGTAAGTCTGGCCTGAGTTACTGCTTATTGTATCAGCGGTGTAACTACAATTAATGGGGTCCCCCAGTGAAACTTTTATGGGCCCCCCCATGTTCACACCCCTCCCTGATGCCCTTCACGACCTTGGGGCCCATCTTACAAGGGTCATCTAACAAGCGTGTGGCCATCATGAACTTCACACCCATGACAAGTGTAACCACAAACACACCTGATCTAAAGTAAAGTCCCCTGTATCAGAGGAAGGGAAGGTTAGTAGTTGGGGCTGGGGGGGGAGGGGAAGGGGCCCCACTGCTCTGCTCTAGGCCTCCTGTAATCGCAGGGGCTTTTCCTCTCTAGTTTTTATGATGGTGAGAGTTGATGAAAGGGCAGCAAATTACCGTACCTCTGTACCACTGCTATTGTTCGTATTCACTCTCTGCTAATCCTAATGCAGTATGAATTTATGAATTTTTTTTTTGCTCTAGATTAGAAGGATGCATATGATGGCAATTACACTATAGCTTATTCACTAAGGCCCGGTTCACACTGTATTTTTAAGCCTAACGGATCCGGTAAAGTGGATCTGGTCTCCGCTCACCGGATCCCTAAGGCTTGGTCCACACTGGCAAACAGATCCATGAAATTGGATCTGATCAAAGGTCGAGCTAATCAGTTTGCCACCCCATTGCCACCCCAGCAGGGGAGGGAGGGAGGGTGCAGCAGCCGGGCGAGTTAAAACCTTACCCAGGCGTCTTCTTCATTGCAGCCAGGTGGTAGAGAGGGTTTCTTCCAGGCTTGAAAGAAACCCTCTCTACTGCCCGGCTGCAATGAAGAAGACGCCTGGGTAAGTTTTAATACTCCTTCACCCGCTCGCACAGCTGCGGCACCCTTCCTCACCCACCCGCCCACTCACTCAGGTACGGCCCACTTTGCATCCCCCCAGACCCCCACCCCCAGTGGATTTTTCCCTCCAAACAGTCAATTTCTTCACTAGTGTGAAGAAACGTTCTCTTCTCTCATTGCCCCCAATGCAGGGCTTCATCTTCCGATCCACTGGGCTCAGCGGTCCGGAAAAATTGGTGCTGCAGCAAAATTGCGGTCTATTCGTTGGAACATACGGAACAGATCCGTACGAACAGACGCATGTGAACAGTTCCATAGGTTAACATTGGATCCAGGATCCATTTGCATCCGTACCATTTGTACAGTATCCGTTCCGTTTGTACAGTATCCGTTCTGCTTGCAGTCCGCTTTTTAATGCTAATGTGAACCGGGTCTTAACTTGTTTTTCTTTTTTGTAGCAAACCTTGCTATAGTTGAATATCACCCATCACCAAGGCAAGGCTTGTAAAGTGTTGCTGCCTATTTTTTAATAAAGCCAGGTCAGGTTTTCAGGATCACTGTGGTCATTCGGATTGGGAGAATCATTCGGAGCATTTGGATTGCTAGTATGTCAGACCTAATGTAAATGCCTTTTAACGGGAACTTGAAATATGAAGTCCTGTGCTCAGCTGTCGTGCTATTTATACATTTGTTTTTGATAATCCGCTTTCACATTTGCAACAAGATTGCAGCCAATAGTAGAAAGCCAAATGGAGAAAACCAGAGCACTTGGAGGAAAGCCATGCAAACCCAAGGAAAACTTGCAAAATCCATGTTGTGCTGGCCCAGATTTGAACCAGATACCCAAGCACTACAACACCATGCTGCTAGATGTATTGTTAAAGTTCATTATACAGGGTGGACCTGTTAGTATATGTGAGGGGGAAAACTTTTTTAAAATGGGTGGTGATCATGGTGGCCATTTTGAAGCCGGCCATTTGAATCCAACTTTTGTTTTTTCAATAGGAAGAGGGTCATGTGACACATCAAACTTATTGGGAATCTCACAAGAAAAACAATGGTGTGCTTGGTTTTAACGTAACTTTATTATTCCATGAGTTATTTACTCTTTTAAGTTTCTCTTTGTTTACAGCCATTGACATGTTGCCGAGGTTAACACGTGAGGAGCGGATTGAAATTGTGTTGATGTCTGGTGAACTCAGTAACCGGGTCATTGCTGCAGATTTCAATGCAAGACACCCTACGAGACCACTCATCTCCCATGCTACAGTTAGCAAACTGCTAAGTTTTGTGAAACTGGTTCAGTGTTGGATTTGCCAAAGTGTGGACGCATGAAATCTGTCACTAACGAAGAAACATTAGTGGCTGTCCTAGCTTCATTTAGCAAGAGCCCACAGCGTAGCACTCGCCGCATGTCACTGTAGAGTGGCATTAGTCGAACATCCCTTCGGCAGATATTGGCTACTCACAAATGTCACCCTTACAAACTCCAGCTACTGCAGCATCTCAATGAGGATGACCCAGATCGGTGCACTGAATTTGCAGAATGGGCAAAACAAAAATTGGAAAAGGACCCTCAGTTTACGCAGAAGATTTTGTTCAGTGATACGGCAAACTTTTATGTGAATGGTGAAGTTAACAAACAAAATCACCGCTATTGGTCTGACACTAACCCACATTTGATAGATCTCTCCAAGACTGTTGGAACAAAAAAAATTGATGGTATGGTGTGGTATATAGGGTACAAAGATAGTGGGGCCATTCTTCATCAATGGAAACCTCAAGGCCACTGGATATGCGAAATTGCTACATGATGATGTGTTTCCCTCTTTATGCACTGAAGCTGGCACATTCCCTGAGTTTTTCCAGCAAGATGGTGCACCACCACATTATGGGTGTCAGGTCCGAGCATTCCTAGATGAACAGTTCCTGGAAAGTGGATTGGTTGTCGTGGGCCAGTTGAATGGCCCCCAAGGTCTCCCAATCTGACCCCCTTAAACTTTTATCATTGGGGTCATCTGAAGGCAATTGTCTATGCTGTGAAGATACGAGATGTGCAGCACCTGAAACTACGGATACTGGAAGCCTGTGCTAGCATTTCTCCTGCGGTGTTGCTATCAGTGTGATGAGTGGGAGAAGAGGGTTGCATTAACAATCCAACACAATGGGCAGCACATTGAACACATTTTATAAGTGGTCAGAAACTTGTAAATAACTCATGAAAGAATAAAGTTACTTTAAAACTAAGTACACCATTGTTTTTCTTGTGAAATTCTTAATAAGTCTGATGTGTCCCATGACCCTCTTCCTATTGAAAAAACAAAAGTTGGATTCAAATTGGCTGACTTCAAAATGGCCACCATGGTCACCACCGATCTTGAAAAGTTTCCCCACTCACATAGACTAATGTGCCACAAACAGGAAGTTAATATCACCAACCATTCCCATTTTATTAAGGTGTATCCATATAAATGGCCCACCCTGTAGATGTCAAAGGTGCATTCATATAACTGGATTTCTTTTTATCATAACAGCTTGAAGAGAAATGAATCTTCGTCATCCGTCCAAAATTATTTCCACTTTGACTCTCTTCAAAAAAAACTGAAGGATCTTGAGGATGAGAACATTGTATTGCGGACAGAGGTAGGATTCTGATGTACATGGCATAGAAACTGACACAGGCAGAACACATTCACATGGCCGAGGTTACACATTCTTTAAAGGACACCGGAATTGAGAGAGATCTGAAGGCTGGCATTTTATTTCCTTTTAAATAATGAATATTACCTGGATGTCCTGCTAATTCTTTGCCTCTGATACTTTAAAACCATAGACCCTGAACAAGGGATTATCTGCATGCTTGTTTCATGTGTGTGATTCAGACACTGATGCGAATGCTCAGCAGAATGCCAGGCAACTGGTATTGTTTAAAAGGAAATAAATGCCAGCCTCCATATCTCTCTTGCTTCAGTTGTGCACCTTTGCACAGGACAAAAGGAAAACCTAGAGAAATGCACCCTGTATGTACAGTATTTAGCGAGTATAGCTTATCTAATTCCCCCTCATCTGTGACTAATCATAACTGTAACTTGATCTCTCAGCTGTGTCAGCTGGCTGCCTTGGAAGCAGCTTATTTGTAAGCACAGGATATTAACTCTATGTCTGCTTCCATGAAAACAGGAAGTAGACACACTGCAGATTTATTGCACGACTTGTATCAGCTGTAACAAAAAATGTTTTTCTCTAAAGGTTATTAAACTGTTGCATATCTTTTAGAGCAGAGAAGAAGTTCTGAGTTCAGGTCCCCTTTACACCAAATTGTGTGCGATGTCATCTAGTGGTGACACATGTGTAATAATATAGCTGATTTCTCTGTTGTTAAAGATGGAAGTGTTACATATTCTGTGGCGTACTCCTCATTATTATTAATTGTATTTATAAAGCACCAACATATTACGCAGTGCTGGGCAACAAATAGGGATACATTATAATGTTAACATGGGGTGTCAGCAGACAGAAGTAGGACTAGATTATGCAACACAGAACAAGCTTATACACACACAAGATACATGATCATGCAATTTTACAGAGACCCAGCAATTCACGCCCAAGTTAGTCCATGGGAAGCTTGCTATTGGTGGGGTCAGAAGATTGTGGACAACGGCCGTGAGGTGGGAAGGGGGTGGGTGGACCCCCTGCCAAAAGCTTACAATCTAAAGGGGGGGACACAATAGGTAGGGCTATGGAATAGGTGCTTAGCTGAGAGAGTTAAATTGGTGATATGATGCATACTATTACTTTACATTACTGTGCTCAAGTGCACATTCAGATTTGCTGGTGTATAGCACTTGCACATCCTCTGATTTCAAAGATTTTTATACATTTTTCATTATAATATAGTCCATGCTCGGATCAACTAGTAGCAAACTATATCACATATTCCCCCACATGTCAAAATACGAGTACTGGCAGCATCCCTTTGCATTTTTATGCTTCTCACCTGAGCAGCAACTTCAGGTTCACATGCAAAGAATAAGGGTCCTATTTACTTATTTGTGCATTTGTCAGTTAGTTTCAGAACTACATTGTTTACTTAGCAGGCAAAAGCGTATGTGCACTTTTTCTCACAGTTGGAGAGCTGAGTGTTGCTCACTTCCTGAAGACTCTAGGGAAATAGCGGTTTTAACCATTCCAGGTAGGATGTTAAATAATTATTGATAGGGGCTTTATTTGAAGTTGTTTTAAGCACACTTCATTAAAAGCGCACTACCACTTTTAACACGCTGAGCCATACAATTTGACTTCCATGCAGCAGTTTCAGCCTATCTGGTCATTATCACTTTAGGCTGCTTACACACAGGGACGTTACAGGCGCACCCCCAACGCACAGCAATGTAACACAAGTGGGCTGTTCAAACAGCCCACACAGCCCACGTTGCGTTACATGTAGCGCTGCACGTTGTCCGGAAAGTGCAGCATGCTACGGCGTTAGAGCGGCTATAGCCGCGTTAGACTGTTTGCACATGCTCAGTGGGGGGCGGAGAGGAGGCGGGGAGAGCCAGCTATAGTAGCCACGCACATGGCTACTTAATATTCACTGCACTGGCGGACGCTGATTGGCCGGCGGGACCACGTGATGCGGAGTGTCTCGCTCCGCATCACGTGGTCCCGCTGGCCAATCAGCGCCACTCTGGGAGACCTTATAGGGATAGAGCCGCCTAACGCGGCTCACTCTACCGTCCTCTCTTGCAGCACCATACGTTGTGTTAGGTGCATCGTCTTGGTATGCAAGTAGCCTTAATGTTTGGATGTGGTGAACACCAGTTTTTGGTTGGAAAGGATTAAAGCCTACCTGAACTGAAATGAAAAAAATTGGGACTTTTACTTCTCTGGGGCTCCTTCCAGCGTGCCTTAGTCTTTCAGGTCCCTCAGTATCTTTGGGGAACCCGTCGCCCATTGTGCTACTATCCCCCTCAGAAAAAGTCTATGCCCAGATTCAAAAAAAAAAAGCATACCACGCATGCGCAAGTTGCTCCCAGCGACAAGAACACAATTGTTGGCGGCACTCAGACGGGATCACGCAAGTCCTTTGTTAAGGTTTAACTTACATCAGTGACTTTTTGAGATATAGGTACTTACATGCATGCCTTGCTAGCACTATATATGTTTTTCTCTGTTTGTATATGTATTTGAATGCATTGGTACATGCGTTTCTATGATTTTTTTGGGGTGTTTTTTACGTGTAATGCAGGTTGTTGTTTTTTAGTTTTTTTTTGCTGTCTTGTCAGTTCAATTCAATTTATTGTCATTGTGTAACACAACGAAATTACTTTTCATGACAACCCCACGGTGCATATAGGAAACATAGTGATAGTAAGAGAAGAAATTATACACATATGCCAGGTATTACAGATATTTAAACAATTTGTACACAGTGTTAATTATTTCAGAGAGGATTCAGAGTTCATCACGTTTATGGCAGATGGGAAAAAGCTGTCTTTCAGTCTGTGTGTGTGTGTGCGGATTGATCTAGTTCCTGAGTATTGTTTAAAATGCAACTGCCTTTAGAGAGCCAAGGATGTTGCTATCTTGACTATCTTTTCAAAATGATGCTAACTTCCTATTTTTAACTTAACTCACTGTAATGCCTTCTGAGCCAGTCCCCTGGAACAAATACACAGATCTGAAAAATCAGATGAAACCATTTTGTCTGCAGATGTTTTCTTTCAATCTGGCCTCATTCTGTTTTAATGCTGTGGAAGCATTGACTAATACATTGTCCTCTTTTCAGGCATGTCACTTGCAAACCGAGACCATTACATATGAAGAGAAAGAACAGCAGCTTGTGAATGACTGCGTTAAAGAACTAAGTAGGTCACTTATCATAGAATTGCAAATATTATGCATTTTATGTAGTTTTAATATCCACAGAGAATTTGCTGGAAATGTGGATTCAGTTTCTGGTTTTGTTCTTTTCAATCATTGAGCCCCAGTGCAAATGCCTACATGTATGCCGCCACTTCCTCCCGCCCTTCTAATTCACCCTTTTGGATGACCTGGCACTCCAGTCTCTGTACCAATGCAGAAAGTGCTTTAGTTATGTTTCTTTTCTATTTTATTTTTTATTTATTGTGAGTAGCGATGATCAATGAGATGCAAATATTTTATAGTTCATGCAGATTTATGTACATTTTATGCAAATATGTGCAGCTTGAAAATGTACCAATCAAGTCCCACCCAGGTTTAAATTGATTGGTCCATTTTTAAGCTGCATATACTGTACTTGTATAAAAATGTACATTAAAGGAAAACTTAAGTCAGAAAAAAAAAATGACATTTACTCACCCGGGGCATCCCTCAGCCCCCCGAAGCTGGATGGTGCCCTCGCAGCCCCGCTCCGATCGTCCTGTCCCCGCCGGCGGCTACTTCCGGGTTCGGCGACAGCCGCCAACAGGCTGGGAACGCGGCTGATTTTCTGCGTTCCCAGCTGCTATATCACCCTCTATGCTGCTATAGCGTATATATATACGCTATAGCAGCATAGAGGGGTGATATAGCGCCGACAGGCTGGGAACGCGGCTGATTTTCCGCGTTCCCAGCCGCTATATCACCCCTCTATGCTGCTATAGCGTGTATATATATATATATATACGCTATAGCAGCATAGAGGGTGATATAGCAGCTGGGAACGCGGAAAATCAGCCGTGCTCCCAGCCTGTCGGCGGCTGTCGCCGAACCCAGAAGTAGCCGCCGGTGGGGACAGGACGATCAGAGCGGGGCTGCGAGGGCACCATCCAGCTTCGGGGGGCTGAGGGATGCCCCGGGTGAGTAAATGTCATTTTTTTTTCTGACTGAAGTTTTCCTTTTAACTTTAAAATATTTGTATCTCATTGATCATCGCTAATTATGAATAATGGAGAAGGCTAAGTAAAATGTTTTTTCACCCCTTTTTCTGCCCCCGGTGCTGAGAGAAGTCCCTTTGGGGAACCCTTAAACTTGTTGCTCAGTCTTTTCACCTTCCAAATGAGTTATCTATCTTGATTTAAATGGACAGTATTTCTACTACAAGACAAGGATGATGCGAATAGGATGTCTGTAGAAGAGATTGCCAGAGAACTTTAGTTATTCAGACATTCAGACTACAACAATAGGAGTGTATCAGCATTTGTAGATGCCAAAATGATTTGTCCAATATAATCCTGACACATTGTGTTCAATATAAAAGTCCTGCATTATCCATGACTAAATCTACCATCTGTAGCTAAACATGGCATTAGTTGCTGCATATTTCCTCCATGTTGGTGGAGCGTTTGGCTTTTACTCCAGAGAAATTTCACTAACTAGCAGTATATAGGAGTTGCTGGTATGTTAAGGCGTACAGTTGCCATGGTTGCAAATAAGGCCTGGTTCACATTAGCGTTGCTATCCGGATTTTCCGGATCTGATCCGGACCGCATACTGTACAAACGGAACGTACGTTCCGCATAGCAATGTAAAGTCTATGCAGACATTCACACGCGTCCGTTCCGTACAGTACGGAGCCGGATCGGATCCGGACTCTCTTCCAACATGCGCTATTTTTTGGGTCCGGATCTCCGGCCCACGCACCCGGACCGGAGCTGGACCTGAGCCTGACAGCACCATCAGGAACACAGAAACCAATGGGGAACGGAAGGCACAGAACACACTGCCTACATAAACCTGACGTTCTACCCCACTTCCTATGCGTATGCAAGCGGCCATTTCGGATGGGGACACATGGGCCAAGCATGTCTGGAGTGGAGCAGCAGTGACAGACGTGCTGGAGCTGTTTGGCAGAATGTCGGAGGTGGAGGTGAGGCCTACAGCGGAGGAACCTGATTCTACACGTGCTCCAGGTGCACCTTCTGCTGACCCCTTTTTTTTTTTTCAAATTTCGCTATTTTTTGCCCATGGATCCGGATGGCAGCCTGATGCATGCCTGATACAAACGGACCGGATCTGGATCGGAACCGTACGGTTCTGATCAGGATCAGGTCAGGATCCGGTCCGTTTATTTGCCAAAACGCAAGTTTGAACGGGGCCTAAACTAGGCGTGTACTGAGAGTTTTGGGAAATTTACATGTGGCTGCACAGAACTGAAGCATAGTTTTTAGTGACACTACATTAAAAAAAGGTGTTTTACAAGTCTTATCTGTTTATGATTTAAAAGAAAAGGTGGAATTTTCCTGTAAAACCTAATTCACTCTGAGAAAGAGCTTTGTTATGCAATGCTAGTCAAGTGCTCTAGGCCTGGGGCCCACTAAAGTGATTTCAGCTGCACTTTGGGATTACCAATGATCGCCAGTGATTCCAAAAAGGCGCTCTGGTGATGAAAATAAATGGAGGTGAACCCACAGGGGCGATTGCTATCTGGCCGAATCACACTTCGCTAGTCCTGCAGCATTTTTGGAGTAATTGTGCACCAATGTAAAAGAAAGAAGCACAGCAAAATCACTTTTAAAAAAAATGTTTAAAAGGGATTTTGCAGTGACTTTGTAAATGAAGTTTAAAGAGAACCTGTACTGAATATAAAAAGTCAAAATAACCATACACAAGTCATACTTACCTCCTGTGTGGTCTACTCCTCGATCTCTTTCTCCTCTCTTGCGTCCCATTTGTCCACTGTAATCAATGGAATTTTCCGTCCTAAAAATGGCTATTACCCCAAAACAGCTTCCTGGTCAGCACACTGTTAAACTGTAATATTACCCACTTGAGCCATAGGGAAACATGGACATTCAGTTGTAACCATAACTGACAGCAACTGGTATATTTCAGTTCTGACAAAATATTGTCAGAACTGGAAGGGATCACTGTCAGAAGAAAATGGTGAGATTCTGAGAGGAACTGAAGGCGAGGTAAGTATGTAATATTCATTTGCGGCTACATCATGTGTTTATTTTAAAAATTTTTACTCGCTTAAGGTTCCCTTTAAGCTACATGCCGGGTCTTCCAAGGTCTATTACTGCTGGCTTTCGGGGTCTAGCCCCACCCCCGAGCTCAAGAGGTCATTAGTGCTTCTCTGTTTAGAGACAGAGAAGTACCTGTGACCTCTTGTGCTAGGAGGCAGGGCTACACGCAAGAAGCTGTCAGAAATTGACTTAGTGAGACCTGGCAAGTAGGTTAAACTTTATTTAGACTGCTTACAAAACAAAACCCGAAAATCGGAAAGGGCTGTAAAAACTCTGGCAGTATTTTGTACAGCATGTCCAATTGCTGTTCAAATTGCGCTGTAAATCGCTGGAGCAAATGCTAGAAAACCCACTGAGCATTTGCTACAGGGATTGGCAATCTGTAGTGGGCCACTATATAAATGCACAGAATGGGACAGCGCTGGCTAGATCACAAGCATGTACTGCAGTGCTAGAACTCAGATGTCAGAGATAGTTTTCTATGCAGTGTCTTATAGCCTTGCAAATCATACACCTTATGTGGTGCTGTGTAAGGATTCATTTTAATTTTGATGCGGTTTTTTAGGGGATGCCAACATCCAGATTGGAAACATTTCAGAGGAATTGGCAAAGAAAACAGAAGATGCAGCACGGCAACAGGAAGAGATCACTCATCTGCTGTCACAGATTGTTGATATACAGAAAAAGGCCAAAGCGGTAAGTACCATGATTATACATGGCTATAATAATATTGCTTTCATGTATCCAACATGTTCAGTTTGTACTACAAATCCTTCTGGTTAGAGTGGTCAAGATTTTTTCTATTGTTGATGCAGTGTAAATTTTACAGCTGAAAATGGGGCGCTAGAGGGTTTTTCATGTACCACCAGGACTACCCACAACTGAATGGCTCTGTGGGCCAGGAAGTTATGAATATTGTTACCAAATGTTGCTGAGACAATTTGACAAATATGCACATTCTGGTTTAAGAGGAGCTGGAATTTGCAGGTGCAGAACCAGAACTGTGCAGGGACTAATCAGATTAGGAATTGTTGATCAATTGACTTCCAGATGACTAATTAAGCATGTGCATTAGGTGAATATATTGCAGTAGGAGAACAGAGGCGCCAGCAGGATAAAAGTGGATAAAACTTTGCTGGGAGGAAGTGGTGGACTTACCTCCATAAAGCAGACACGAAAGACTGTCTGAATAGTAGCAAACACATTTATTAAATATGTATTTATAAATGTGATTGCTACTATTCAGACAGTCTTTCATGTCTGCTTTATGGAGGTAAGTCCACCACTTCCTCCCAGCAAATTTTAACGTTTTTATCCGCTTTTATCCTGCTGGCGCCTCTGTTCTCCTACTGCTATACTGTGTCCACCCCTGGTGGAGGGGTGATCTACCCCCTTTCGCATCTACAGAGAGCGACTTCTTATCCCTGAGTGAGGACAGGTCTAATCTCCTCACCTGCCTATACAGTGGTTGCCTTTGTGGTAACCTACGTTTGTGAGTATAATTTTCTCACGATTACCTTTACTTCATTTATGCTTAACATACTACACTATATTGGGCTCTCGGTTTCTCTACACTTAAGGTGAATATATTGCTCATCACAGGTATTGAGTAAAAAAATATTTTTACGTGGAAATTTTTACTAATTCAGGAGGTGGAAATTTCATTATCAAATGAAAGCCAGTCGCTACCAATCTGTGGTGGCAGCTGTTGATTTTTCAATCATCTCAATCCTCTCACTATCAGAAAAGATGGTCAATTAGATGCAAAATTGTCAGTTTGATGCTAATTATGTTATTTTTATTCAAATGTATGTACTTTTTAACTGGTCCAATCAAATGCAGTAACTGATGATTGTGATTGTTTCAGTAAGCCTTAAAGTGGCATTAATTGAACATCATTAGTACTTCATTGACCATCTCTAATTTACAGCTAGTGTTAAAGTACCCCTGATTTAAAGACCCTCCTAAAAAAATGAATAAAGTCCATGGTGGGCTAGATTACCTCCTCCAGTGTCTTGCGTCTGCTCTCAGGCTGCTCTGGGTTCCCTGTATTCCATGTCATATTTGACAGAATCTTCCAATGGGATACTAAAACCAGAAAGTCTCCTCAAGTGGCACTGCACGATTGAGAACTGCGCAGGCACAGCAAAAGTGAGCACTTGTCCACAAGCGGAAGGGACCCTGAGGACAACAAGCAGTGTCAGGACGCTCGCTCATGAAAAGGTAATCTATCCCACCATGGACTTTCCTGTACATTACAAATCATAATAACATCAAATCGGTGCCTTTGAAAATAAAGGTCAGCAGTTTTACACTAAAGAAAGCATGTTAACAGCCATTGTGCAGTCTGCCCCCCTCCTTTTTTTTCTCCTCCTGAAGGCTAGAGAGGTGCTGAAGTATCTCAAGTCTTACTCACTCAGTGCTAATTTATGCTCTGCAGCTCCCTCCGTCCGTGGCAGCACTATGTAGTGTATGTATGGCACACTTAATAGAAATTCAGATTTCATTAACTTTTTAGTAGTGAACTTTTCCCTTAGTATTTTAATCAATGCTTTCCTTGCTTTGTAATAACATGACAAGATGATCTTTTGTTACATGCTCATCTGTGTTCTATGAGCCAATTGTAAAAGGGTCTTTTACTTTCTAGAAACAGCGTGTTACGAGCCTGAACGGAGAAACTGGGATTGATTGCAGTTTGCAGCAACACAGACACTGAGACAGGAATAAACTATGCAGGAAGGTTTATTTACAATTGTGCATACAGGATTATGCAATATCAATGCAGCAGCACACATAACACCATGTACAGTAGTCAGAGAATATGGTGGCAATTATATACAAGAACGCAACCACCACATACATACACACCATACAATCAAGGCAAGATGCAAAACCCCCAAACCCTATCTATCTATCTACCTAAATATATACAGGATATATACACACAGATACACCGGACAAAGATATACAATATATACACCAATCGCAGTACAAGAAGGCAGGCACAAAATCACAGTCAGGACAAAGCATAGGTCGGCAACAATCGAGCAATCACGGTACACAAGGAGCAGGCAGTAAACGAGGTCAGACAGAATCTAGGTTCAGAAACAGGATAACAGATACAGGGATACAGGATACCAGAGAACCAGGGTTGTCCAGATACTCCAGCTAGCGAGCACAAAGTTCTGGCAAAGGTTGCTCCTTGCAGGGCTCTTAAATAAGGAGGACACACCTGCAGCATGATCGACAAGCAAAGTCCATAGAGAGCAACCCTTGCAGTGGCAGAGCTGTTTCCAGCCAGCATAGAGCCACCCAGTGGTGGAACAAGGAAAGTTCAGGTCCTGCAAAGTCTCTAGAGCCACCTGCTGGTGGAATAAAGGAAGTTCAGGGTTCAACACGATGCTGCCACCAGCAGGCAAGAAGTGGTATGACCATATTCCTAACATAACCCCCCCCTTAAGGAGCGGCCTCAGGACGCTCCAATAAGACCATATACCACTACCGCCAGGATCCCAAGAGGCGGCAGACAGGAAATCATACAGGAAGGTTGACAATTTATGCCAACACTGGGTGGGCAGGGAGGGAAACAAAAAATTAAATTTTTCACTTTGTATCTCAGGATGCTGAATTAGGAACTGGAGACAAAAGACATCAAGAAGAACACCAGGCTGGTAGGCATCAGACAGCATGGTAAACTGGCATATATCATACAAAGCACCAGGCAGAGCAGTGGCCTGGTAGACATCAGGTAGGAAAGTGCCCTGCCAGGCAATAGGCAGGTCCTCACTCAAGCAAATATCAGGCTGGTAGACCTTAGGCATGGCAGTGAAGTGGCAAGAATTAGCCGTAGACTGGGTGCCATCAAGAGGAAGAGCAGGTTCAGGAGGTAGCTTGGCAGTGGACTGGCAGACATCAGGCTGGAAAGAAGACAGGAAACCATCAGTCGGGGCAATGGACAGGAAACCATCTGGAGGAAGATCAGCAACAGATTGAGGTAACTGGACAGCAGCAGCAGCAGGAGTCTGTAGTGGCTGGCCGGCAAAAGCAGCAGGAGTCTGTAGTGGCTGGACCACAACAGCAGCAGGAGGAGTCTGTAGTGGCTGGACCACAACAGCAGCAGGAGGAGTCTGTAGTGGCTGGACCACAACAGCAGCAGGAGGAGTCTGTAGTGGCTGGACCACAACAGCAGCAGGAGGAGTCTGTAGTGGCTGGACCACAACAGCAGCAGGAGGAGTCTGTAGTGGCTGGACCACAACAGCAGCAGGAGGAGTCTGTAGTGGCTGGACCACAGCAGCAGCAGGAGGAGTCTGTAGTGGCTGGACCACAGCAGCAGCAGGAGTCCGTGGTGGCTGAGCAGCAGCAGTCTGTGGTGGCTGAGCAGCAGCAGTAGCAGCAGTCTGTGGTGGCTGAGCAGCAGCAGTAGCAGCAGTCTGTGGTGGCTGAGCAGCAGCAGTAGCAGCAGTCTGTGGTGGCTGAGCAGCAGCAGTAGCAGCAGTCTGTGGTGGCTGAGCAGCAGCAGCAGCCTGTGGTGGCTGAGCAGCAGCAGCAGCAGCAGTCTGTGGTGGCTGAGCAGCAGCAGCAGCAGCAGTCTGTGGTGGCTGAGCAGCAGCAGCAGCAGTCTGTGTAACCTCATGGATCTGGACCTTTGGTTGAGCGTTTGGCTGAACCGTTGGTTGAGCGCTTGGCTGGACCGTTGGTTGAGCGCTTGGCTGGACCGTTGGTTGAGCGCTTGGCTGGACCGTTGGTTGAGCGCTTGGCTGGACCGTTGGTTGAGCGCTTGGCTGGACCGTTGGTTGAGCGCTTGGCTGGACCGTTGGTTGAGCGCTTGGCTGGACCGTTGGTTGAGCGCTTGGCTGGACCGTTGGTTGAGCGCTTGGCTGGACCGTTGGTTGAGCGCTTGGCTGGACCGTTGGTTGAGCGCTTGGCTGGACCGTTGGTTGAGCGCTTGGCTGGACCGTTGGTTGAGCGCTTGGCTGGACCGTTGGTTGAGCGCTTGGCTGGACCGTTGGTTGAGCGCTTGGCTGGACCGTTGGTTGAGCGCTTGGCTGGACCGTTGGTTGAGCGCTTGGCTGGACCGTTGGTTGAGCGCTTGGCTGGACCGTTGGCTGAGCGCTTGGCTGGACCGTTGGCTGAGCGCTTGGCTGGACCGTTGGCTGAGCTCCCAATACAGTCTGTGCGAACAAGGAGCAAAGTTCTGCAGGCAAGGAGCAAAGTTCTGCAGGCAAGGAGCAAAGTTCTGCAGGCAAGGAGCAAAGTTCTGCGGGCAAGGAGCAAAGTTCTGCGGGCAAGGAGCAAAGTTCTGCGGGCAAGGAGCAAAGTTCTGCGGGCAAGGAGCAAAGTTCTGCGGGCAAGGAGCAAAGTTCTGCGGGCAAGGAGCAAAGTTCTGCGGGCAAGGAGCAAAGTTCTGCGGGCAAGGAGCAAAGTTCTGCGGGCAAGGAGCAAAGTTCTGCGGGCTGGATGCAACACTCTGCGGGCTGGATGCAACACTCTGCGGGCTGGATGCAACACTCTGCGGGCTGGATGCAACACTCTGCGGGCTGGATGCAACACTCTGCGGGCTGGATGCAACACTCTGCGGGCTGGATGCAACACTCTGCGGGCTGGATGCAACACTCTGCGGGCTGGATGCAACACTCTGCGGGCTGGATGCAACACTCTGCGGGCTGGATGCAACACTCTGCGGGCTGGTTTGCAGGACTGGATACTGCAGGATGAACATGCTGGGGCTCTGCAGGCCTGTCGGGCTGACCCATAGTCAGCAAATCTAGTCCATGAAAAAGTCCACAAAGAAAGGCGAGGAACTGCTCAGGACTGACTGGAGATTGCTGAGGACAAAAATCAACTGGAGTCTGTATGGAGCTGCATGGAGTCTGCACCGATCTGCATGGAGTCTGCACCGACCTGGATGGAGTCTGCACATGACTGGAATCGGCTGGAGGCTGCACAGGAGATGAAGCGACTGGAGGCTGCACAGGAGATGAAGCGACTGGAGGCTGCACAGGAGATGAAGCGACTGGAGGCTGCACAGGAGATGAAGCGACTGGAGGCTGCACAGGAGATGAAGCGACTGGAGGCTGCACAGGAGATGAAGCGACTGGAGGCTGCACAGGAGATGAAGCGACTGGAGGCTGCACAGGAGATGAAGCGACTGGAGGCTGCACAGGAGATGAAGCGACTGGAGGCTGCACAGGAGATGAAGCGACTGGAGGCTGCACAGGAGATGAAGCGACTGGAGGCTGCACAGGAGATGAAGCGACTGGAGGCTGCACAGGAGATGAAGCGACTGGAGGCTGCACAGGAGATGAGGCGACTGGAGGCTGCACAGGAGATGAGGCGACTGGAGGCTGCACAGGAGATGAGGCGACTGGAGGCTGCACAGGAGATGAGGCGACTGGAGGCTGCACAGGAGATGAGGCGACTGGAGGCTGCACAGGAGATGAGGCGACTGGAGGCTGCACAGGGGATGAGGCGGATGGAGGCTGCACAGGAGATGAGGCGGATGGAGGCTGTACAGGAGCAATAGAGGCTGTAGGGAAGTATTTGCGTTTTGGTTTCCTCAGCACTGGGACAGACTTTAATGCAGATACTGGATACTGTGAGGACCAAGGTGTAGATCTGATGGCCGTTTGCTTAGTAGCGCATTTCTTCTGGTCAGTAGAGACAGGCAAGTCATAATAAACAGATTTAGGTATTACTGGTAATGTAGGTACAAATTGTTCAACTGTTGCAGGCTGTGAGTATTGGACATGGTTCGAGGTATATGAAGGGTTAACAGGAGGAAGAGAGTGAAAATGAGAGGACAGAATCTCAGACCAGGCATCAAGTAGCTTTGCAGCTGATTCACACTTGCAGAGTTTTTGCACATTCAGAGACTGAGTCGCACACATACAGGCCCTTATAAATTCTTCTTCTTGATTGGTATAATATTCAACAAACCTCTGCCTGTCCCTCCTCAAATAATCAAATAAATGTTCAATTTGATCAGAATTAAATATAAATTCAAATTTATTTTTTACAGGCAGGGCATGAGATCTGGAGCTGGGAGATAACACTTTCTGCCAAGCAGACAATAAATGTGAAGCCTTTCCAGATTTGCATAGGCCTTGATTGATCAAGGATTGCAGAGAGTTAATGCATGTTTGCACAGTTTGTTTATCCTTGTTGTTGTAATAATCAAAAAAACCCACTTGATCATCTTCTAACAAATTAATCAAGGCTTCAATTTTATGCAAATCGTAAGGTGGTAAATACCCATCAGAAACTGTAGGGAACGCAAGATCATACCAGATTTTGATTAGGCATTCAAAATCCTGTGAATCAAACGATCCATCCTTAACAAGTCCATAAACCTGGCTAATTAACTTCAGCAGATCTTCCCTAGGATAATCAGCAAAGAAAGTGCGGCATTCTTGCTCAGATTCCTCAGCCAAGAATGCATAATAATCAAGATCTTGTGGACTCATTCTGACAGATAACTCAGTATACAGTGTAGCTGCAGCAATCAGTAGTTGGCCAGAACTTCTGTTACGAGCCTGAACGGAGAAACTGGGATTGATTGCAGTTTGCAGCAACACAGACACTGAGACAGGAATAAACTATGCAGGAAGGTTTATTTACAATTGTGCATACAGGATTATGCAATATCAATGCAGCAGCACACATAACACCATGTACAGTAGTCAGAGAATATGGTGGCAATTATATACAAGAACGCAACCACCACATACATACACACCATACAATCAAGGCAAGATGCAAAACCCCCAAACCCTATCTATCTATCTACCTAAATATATACAGGATATATACACACAGATACACCGGACAAAGATATACAATATATACACCAATCGCAGTACAAGAAGGCAGGCACAAAATCACAGTCAGGACAAAGCATAGGTCGGCAACAATCGAGCAATCACGGTACACAAGGAGCAGGCAGTAAACGAGGTCAGACAGAATCTAGGTTCAGAAACAGGATAACAGATACAGGGATACAGGATACCAGAGAACCAGGGTTGTCCAGATACTCCAGCTAGCGAGCACAAAGTTCTGGCAAAGGTTGCTCCTTGCAGGGCTCTTAAATAAGGAGGACACACCTGCAGCATGATCGACAAGCAAAGTCCATAGAGAGCAACCCTTGCAGTGGCAGAGCTGTTTCCAGCCAGCATAGAGCCACCCAGTGGTGGAACAAGGAAAGTTCAGGTCCTGCAAAGTCTCTAGAGCCACCTGCTGGTGGAATAAAGGAAGTTCAGGGTTCAACACGATGCTGCCACCAGCAGGCAAGAAGTGGTATGACCATATTCCTAACACAGCGAGATGAGATAAGCTTAAATGTATTATTTTTTAAGATGGCATATGGATTTATGCTGTGTGTCACCTTTGTATATTGTATGCAGCTGTGAAATTCTGCTCTTCCCTTATGTCTGCCCTCAGAGGTCAGACTCGCTCTTAAGAACTATAACTGAATCCCTACACTTATATTTATTTATTCTTCAGTAAAGTAAAAATCTATTTTCTTTCAGTATACGGTGGAGAATGAAGAACTGGTGCAACACTTAGGAGCTGCCAAAGATGCTCAGCGGCAACTTACAGCAGAGGTAAATTATTATGTATTTATATAAGACTGGCAGGCAGCGCAGGTGGTCTTTGCATTGCATGGCACTTGTGTTGCTATGTGATTTTCACCAATGTGGTTGCAATCCCATTTATTGTAGTAAATAGAAATCATAATGCAGTGAACCACAATGCATGGATGGGTACATCAGACTGTGTAGTCTACCGTCTTTGCCCGAATATAAGACACTGTCTTATATTCTTTTTTGCGGAGAAATATGTGCTAGGGCTTATTTTCAGGGGGGAGGAGCTGGGCGCTATGTGTATGGGGAGGCTTTTACCGCAACTCCCTTGTGGCTGCCTCCCCCTCCGTTCCAAGTACTTTCTCCAGTAATGGCGGCGGCATAGTATTCAACCTGTGAGAGCACCCTTTGACCCTCACGCTGCACGCAGTATACTTTGCCGGCTCTGCGCTGTCGATCCCTTCCTATCATCGTGTGCGCCCGGCTGATGCTTCTCAGGCGCACATTAATTATTACAAGAAGGGAGCACCAGTGCAGAGCCGACCTAGCGAACTGCTTGTAGCATCAGCGTGAGGGTCAAAGGGCGCCCTCACAGCTTGAATAATATGCCACCACCACCGGAGAAATTACTTGGAACAGAGGGGGACGCAGCCACAAGGGGGATGCGGTAAAATGCCACACACCTCCCCATACACAAAGCGTCCCAGCTAGGTTTTATTTTCAGGGTAGGTCTTATATTTCAGGCATGCTTGAAATATAACCTAGGCCTTATTTTCGGGGGATGTCTTATAATAGGGGAAACACGGTATGCACTTATACTGTCCCTGTGGATTATATCACTGTGCGTTGCTGAAGACGCGATCAGCAATGCACAAGTGGGGAACAAGGCTTAGTGCTTTTACATAAGTGTATATATACTCATGTCACTAATTATCCCTAAGAGGAGCTCACACAACAGTCAGTCATTGTCTTATGTTCCTACTGCAGTCTAAAGGTCAATTTTGGGGGAACCAATTAATAGTTGTTTTACTGATGTGCGAGAAAACTGGAGTATCTGGAGAAAACCCCTTGCAAGCACAGGGAAAACATATAACCTCCATGCAAATGTGTCTTGGGATCAAAAAGAGTCAAAATTTTGACTTTCATCCTTTCTGTGATGTTAACTTTCTGACTTAGGCCCCGTTCACACTTGCGGTTGTCAGCCAAACGGACCGGATGGCCTGACCGGATCAGGACCGGATCCGGATCGGAACCGTACGGTTCTGATCCGGATCCGATCCGGATCCGGTCAGGTTGCATCAGGTGTTCATCCGGATGCGATCCGGATCCGTTTGGCAAAAGTATCGTAAAAAAAAAAAAAAATGTTGGGGTCTGGGAGGTCAGCAGAAGGGGGACCTGTGGAATCAGGCCCTCTGCTGTTTAGCACTCACCTCCACCTCCAACATGCTGCCAACATCTCCAGCTCGTGCTGCTCCACTTCAAAATGCTTGCCCATGTGTCCCCGATCCAATATCGCCGCAACAATCCTCATAGGAAGTGGGGTAGAACATCCGGATTTTTTGCCAGTGTGTTGTGCGCTCTCCGGTTCTCATTGGTTTCCATTGGCCGGATGGTGCAGTCCGGCTCCGCCCCGGATACGGCTGCCGGAGGAGCCGGACCCAAAAATAGCGCATGTTGGAACGGACACCGGAGTCCGGATCCGGTCCGGCTCCGGTCCGGACGAAACGGACGCATGTGAACCGTGGCATAGACTTACATTGCTATGCCGTGCGTCCGTTTCGTCCGGCCAGCATGCGGTGCGGCTCCGGCGCGGCTATTCCGGATAGCCACCGCTAATGTGAACCGGGCCTTAATTGGCTTCATCGGAAAGCCCTCAAACTTGCTGTTGAAACCAAATATGCAATAGAGTGCAAGGTTAATCAAGCTTAATAGAAAAGGCATTAATAAAAGGTAATAATGCACTAAATTATTTTTTGGGAGGGGGAGGGGAAAATCTGTTCTTTTTAAGTAAAAAAATGGGGGAATTTGTTAAGGACTTTCCAATTAAAACTCTGAAACTCGCTGCCATAGACATTGTTACAAAAACTTGGAATTGGAGTTTGAAGTTTTAAAGCTTATCCCAGCTTTTTGAATTTCTGGTCATATTTGTAAAATCTGGCTTTGAAACCAGAAAGTCAAAACTTCACTGCTTGTCCTTAGTCCTCTACTTAGGGAAAACATGTGACCCCCCACCTTCCCCTCCTCCAAGCATACTGACTGTCTCCTCCTTCCTCACCATGCCAACAGTGAATGGAGCTGTCCCAATGTCTGTGCCACACCTCCCTCCCATAAGGATACATGAGAGGGAGGTGTGTGGAATGCTGGCTGCACCCCTCCCAGTCCCACAACACTAAAATGCATCCAGAATCCCCAATGTCACCCCCCAAAGCCACATTCTGCTTCAAGGGGAGTTTATGGGCATTATGGTGGTGAGAGGCTCCTTTAAATGTTATGTAGGGGGCGTGAATGGAAGGGCGGAAGCATTCCAGTTGGCAGTCTTAAAATAAGAATAAGGGCTGCCACATTGTTAGGTTAGGATCCTTTTACACTTGGTTGCTCTCAATTATAACTGAAAAAAAACAGATTTTCAAAGTTATGTCTGTTTTCCTATGGCACAATATCCGCTATATGCGATTTAACTGAAAGCTTTTTCCCAATGCACTGCTATGGAAAAAAAACACACTAACGCATACCAACGTATTAAGTGTAAAAAGGGCCCTTATGCCATTTGATAACTCTGTGACTGGTCTTGGTGACCTAGTCACATGGTACATTCCTAAACTTTGGGGTGAGTCTGATTGGCTGACACGGCCTTTGGCCCCCCCCCCCCTTTTCAGCCCACCAACAGAGCTTTCAGCCCACCAACAGTGATCTGTTATCATAGACATCAGTCTGAGGCCTGGTGCACACCGAGCGGTTTTTGTAGCATTCTCCAAACCGCTTCCGCCTGTGAAAACGCTTGGCTAATGTATTTCAATGGGATGGTGCACACCAGCGGTTTGAGGTTTTTAGAAAACCGCAAACGTGGGTCCTGCAGCACTTTTGCGGTTTGCAGAAGCGTTTCTGCCTCAATGTAAAGTATAGCAAAAGCTCAAACTGCTCTGGAAAACGCTACATCAGAGCAGTTTCCAGGCATTTTTGTTACAGAAGCTGTTCAGTAACAGCTTTTACTGTAACAGCTACACAAAAATGCTCCATAAAATGCTAGGCATGTTTAGAAAACGTCTCTAAACATGCCTAGAATCGCTCTGAAATCTGCTCCAAAAACCTCTATCATTTTGAGGATCTGCTAGCGGTTTTGGTGTGCCCTGGGCCTGAAAGCCGATCGCTCCCGGAATCTCCCAAAGGGAAAAGCCGAGTGTCACGGCTGTCCCCGGTACAGCGCTGCCATAGATCGCATCGCTGTACATTGTAAATAGACAGCATCTAACAGTCTCCTAGCGGAAATCGCTCCATCATTCAAGAAGGGATGCGCGCACGATCCCCTGAATCTCCGCCCTCATTACTTGACGCCAATTTGCGTTAGGCGATCCTCTGGAATCCACCTTGTTCATGCTAATTGGCATTAGGCGGATGTTAGGAGGTTAAGGGTTTTGTTTTTTTTATTTTATTTTATGTTTTTTATGATTTTTGCAAGCAAATGTAAAGCACAAATGTTTCTGCGTGATAACTGTTCACAATTTAACGTCACCCTTATTCTGTGTAGCTTCGGGAGCTAGAAGACAAGTATGCAGAGTGTATGGAGATGCTGCATGAGGCCCAGGAGGAGCTGAAAAACCTTAGAAATAAAACCATGCCAAATGTAATTTCCAGACGTTACCACACCCTGGGTGCATTTCCCTTGGTAAGTAAGCGGATGAGTTCATTATTAGAGTACTTTAGATATGAGTGTAAAACTGAGAGCAGTGAGAGCAGAGTCGCATAATATTCATGCTGTGATCAGACTCCCTTTACCCTGCTATACTAATGCATGACATCAGACTGTTGAGTGACTCCTCAGCCTTAATCATGCAGCATTATGATGGCCTTACCATCTGACTGCCATAGTACTTTTAAATACATGTTTAAATATTATCATTACTCAAATTCAGAAAGTGTTGACTCTACTATAATGCAGTAGAAAAAGCACCCTTTTAGCCAGTAAAAGACAATTCCACAAATTTCTAGCAAAGTATTGTACTGTCATTTAGTGTACCAGAGATAGGGGTTTAGCTATAAATTATACATACCTGGGGCTTCCTCCAGCCCCCTCCGGCCTGATTGCTCCTTCGTGGTCCGCAATCCTCTCCTCATTTGCCCCCGCAACTGGCCCCCAAAAATCCACCAGTCGGGGCCAGTCGGCACATGCGTAGTCCATCTAGGCGAGCTCCCCTGTCTTGCTACCGGCGTTCAGGGTCACTTTAAAGCAATAACGTTAAGGAAGATAGTTTTTGTTTTGTTTTTTCCCCCTAAGTTGGCTAATAAATAATCTCAACCTAAAAAGTAACAACCTTATAGCATAGCCTTTATTTTATCAGTGAAAAATGTGTTCTTCCTCCACAGTTTGATAAAATGGAAATATTTTAAAGTGCAGTGGTGATATTTAATTAGAAGTG